>NW_006263716.1:0-5519 GCF_000469605.1 Apis dorsata | reverse complement strand
ATATATTTTATAATTTATAATAAATATAAAAATTATTAAAAATATATTTTAATAAAGTTAAGTTTACTATATTTTGTTCATAAAAATGATTTCTAAATTATAAATTTTTTTCAAACAATTTTTTTTGGATATTGTTCAAAATAGATGAATAAATTTAAACTCGTTTTTAATAATGAGCGGAGAAAGGACGAATGGTGATCGCATTTTTATTGTTTTTATTAAACAAAATTTATATTACAATTAATAAGTTATTATTATCTATTACAAATATTTTAATGTACATATATTGAGCTATTTAAAAAATATTCTGCAGACTATCTATAAAATCGACGCTGATCGAAAACAATGTAATTTAATTGGATTCAATTACTTACAAATTTGACATTTATTATAACTTAAATTATAATTAATTAATTGTAATTTTATATGTAAAGATTTCTAAATTTAAATTAATTATTTGAAAATATTATTTTAAATATTAAAAAATAAATCAAAAATTAAAATTTTATTTATTTGATATATTTGATGGTTATAAGTTAAGAAATATACTAATTAAATACAATGTATATTACAATATATGTACATTAAAATATTTGTAATAGATAATAATAACTTATTAATTGTAATATAAATTTTGTTTAAAATTAAAATTAAACAAAATTTATATTATATTTTTTTTTAAAAGTCAAAAAACTTATAATTTCTAACATTCTTGAGACTATCTTACTTAATCTTAAGACTCCTTATATTTTTACATATATTGTTTTCCAGTATATAATAATAAAATAATTATTCATTTTTCATTTCTCGAAAGTTTTTATTCAAAAATTAAGAAAGGTGCTAATTCATTTCAGTTATGACATTTCTGCGAGCATAATAAACGACGACACTAAAAATGATTTATTTTCGGAAGTAAATGCCGAAAGTATTTGTAAAACGATACAATGCACTTTTACACATTCTTCGGAATTGGATATTTATTCGAGCATTTCCATTTCACTTGAGCGGTGTTAAATAATTATCTGATAAAACATATCGATATTTTTTTTTCCTTTTAAAAAGCATTTACGTAATCTTTATGACCATTTCTTTATTGAAAAATGTCAATTTGTTTTGTTAGTCAACTTGTTCTATTATGTATTTATATGTTTGGATAAATTGTTTTTTTTTGAAAAGCATTTACGTAATCCTTATGATCATTTCTTTATCATGAAAAATATCAATTTGTTTCGTTAGTTAACTTGTTCTATTATATAATTTTGCGTTTGGATAAATTTATTTTTTGTGAGATATATGTAAGAATATATTGAAATATATTCTTTATTAAGATATATATATAATATTTAAATGAATGCATTTATTATAATTGGAAAGAAGTTGTCTAAAGTTGTCTTCTTATAATTAAATTAAATTTATAGAAAATATTTTTGAGATATAAATCAATGAAATTTATTTGCAAATAAATCATATATTATGAAATAAAATATTAGTAGTAAAATAACAAAAATCTATATATAATAGTTATTTGAATGAATGCATTTATAATTGAAAAGAAATTGTTTAAAGTTTCTTATAATTAAATTAAGTTTATAGAAAATATTTTTGTGATATAAATCAATGGAATTTATTTGCAATAAATTATATATTATGGAATAAAATATTAATAGTAAAATAACAAAAACCTATAAATATTAACAATAAAAATAATAACTCTTCTCATATACAATTTGACATTTTATCTCAATACAAGTGTCATGCAATTATTTTTTACAATTATTATAGCTAAAATACTTGCACATATGATTCTATTAACATCTAGATAAAATCTGAATTATGATTGCTTGACATTGAAAAATTAATGATAAATTTTTTTCACTTTTAAAGAATAATCATATAATTCTGACTTTTCTATTTTATTCTATTATACTCTATTATACATTTTATTCTATTATCTAAAATATTTGTATAAAACACAAAAATAAAAATTTTTAAATTAAAGTAAAATAAAAAAAGTTTTTTTTAATCATTAATATTTTCCATTGATATTTTTCTACATTACCGCATTTATCAAAAATATATAATCTTTTTAACTTCTTATATTTCATAATCTTTTATAATTTTAATTATTAGTATATTATGACTCTTCCCTTTTTTCTTTATAGAAAACTAGATTTTTTTCGATTCTCGTTATAAATAATTTTCAAACCAATTTGCCACAAGTTTCGACAAATTCTACTTATATATAATTCTGTTATATTTGTTAAAACATTACATCCTATACTTTTGCTAAAAATAACAAGATTCATGATCAAACCTTCGTCTTTTTTCTTTGTCGAACAAATTTTCTTTGATCCTCGCTATGAATAATTCTCAAACTAATATATTTTCAGCATGAGTTTCTATCGATTGTTGGCAAAAATCCTAAACAAAATGCAAAACGAATACACGAAGCCGCTTTACACGAAGAAGGCGGAAAGAAAAGAAAGAAAAGAATTTCTTGTTCGGAACCGCCGTTCACCGTCCTACCTGTTCGTCTCCCACTTGGTTTATGCAGAAGGAGAGAAGTAAAACTCTCAGACATTTTCAGATCTCCAACAGTCCGAACTCGTCCTCGTCAACGTGTGAACGTCCTCGTCAACGTTATCAACCAACCAGGTTTGACGCGTTTTCGCCATTGTCTTCTTGTTTTCATTTCTCCGAGCAACACGAGAAACACGGAGAGAAAACGCGATCAATTCTTTCTTCTCGCTAAAACAAGCTTGGGAATATTATTTTCCCCTTCGAGATACGCTTTCGTTTGTTTTCGTTTATTTTCTTCTCATAGAATAATTTCAGATTCGTTTCTTCTTTTTTCTCTTTCTCTTTCTCTCTCTCTCTCTCTCTCTCTCTCTCTCTCTCTCTCTCTCTTTCTCTCTCTTTGTTTCATTTCGTTTGTAAGTTAATAAATTTGTTGTATACATACGAAAAGTGAAGACTATAAGATTTATTTGAGGGAAGATAAAGCAGTGGATTGATTAGTTCTATCGAATAAGTTTGAAATAATATCGAATAAGTTATCAAATAAGTTATCAAAGAAGAAAGAAGAAAAGAGCGTAGTGTATCGATGTTCCAATAGTGAAGTTTCGTAAAAAGAAAAAAAAAAAGAAAATTCAAATGCGAATACTGATCGATAATCGAAGACAAAGGAAGATCGTTGACGTGATGAAGCAAAGGAACATTCTGTGCTTTCTGTGGATTGTTATGATCCTGAGAATAGAGGATTTCGTGGTTGCTGAAGTTGATCCGGCAATTTTGTCAGGATCTGATTTGAGTCATTTCCAACAGGTAAGAAAAATATTTTGTTTAATATATTCTTTTTCTTCTTCTTTTTTTTTTTTTTTAGAATCATTTAGTATCTTTTTGAAAAGAAATTTAATTATTTTTCTTGTCGATAATAGATTGTGATTTTTCTTGAATATTCGATTATTAAAATTGGTGATTTTCTAAGTTCATCTATTTATAATATTATATATAATGTTAATGTTATTAAATTAAACAATTAGAGAATTTTTGAGTTAGAAATATTAAATCGATAATTTATAAATGAATTATATCATATAATTTTAATATCATATAATTGTATTTCTAAAATTATTTTATTGTTCTGTAATTATTTTTAAAATGTAACAAAATTAAAATATATTATAATAAGATACAAATAATGGAGAAACATATGCATTTAAAAAAAAAAAATATGATCAATCACAAATTAAAGAAAAAGTTAAAAATTTGTTTAAGAAAATGCATTTATATTTATAGTATTAATTTTTACTATACAATATAATACTAATGAGATTTACAGATTACATTAATAATGCAAGTAAAATGTAAAAATGTTGATAGAACTTTCATTTACTCATTTATAAATGAATTACCTATATGATATATGAAATTCATCCTTATTTTTTCTTATTTATGTAAATTTCTTTTTTATGCAAAAATATTAATATTTTTATGATGATACATTATAAATCGATGAATATTTTTTCATAAAAAATTTTTATTACTTTTATTATCAAGAAAATATATCAATGATTGATATATTTTGATCAAATTTTATACCATTGGATTATCGATTTAAAATATATTTGTATTACTTTTTCATTATCTTCTTTTATTTCTTCTATTTAAATGTTTATAAAAAATATAAAATATATAAATATATAAATATAAAAAATATAAAACAATAGTTTAAATAAAAAATTATAATGTTTTTATTATTTATTAAATTAATATTTCTCTAGGAATTACAAAAAAAATCAGAATAAAAATTTAATTTTCACAAAAAATAATTTTTTTCTAAAATTTTTTGTCACAGATTTACTAATTTTTATAAAAAATCTAATTTTTATTTCAACTATCTTTTAATATTTTTATTGTTTATAAACACTTAAATAAAAAAGAGACTTGAATAAAATTAAAGTACAAAAATATTATATTAATAAAAATGCTCTCCAATAATAAAAACAATTATAAAAACAATATCTATTGAATTTGCAACAAATATATTAATAACTTTAAATATTTAATATTTTAAGAAAGAATATCTTATAATGCATTTATTATTTTTTTTATTTATATATTTATTTTTTGTCATATCTATTTTTTTATTGTAATCTATTTCTTTTGTTATATCTTTCTATTTCTAATCAATGCTAATCAATATTTTATTAATTTTTTTTAACAAAATATTATATTTTCATATAATTTAAGATAACAAGATTTAAAATATTAACAACTATTTAAAAATACAAATAACAAAATTCATTTTATATTTTTTTACAATGTAATTCTCTTTTTTCATAATTAAAATAATAAAAAATAATATTAATCAAAATTGATAAAAATTTTAAATTGATTCAATGAATAATTATATAAAATTCCATTAAAAATCAAAAATCTCTGAGATTTAGATTTTATTGAAAATTTTTCATATCGTTTTGTAAAATATTTCTTAAAGTATTTATTTTATAAAAAAAATCATATGAATTGATCGATCAAAGTTTTTCATGATATCAAAGAGATCGATTTTTCTTTTCCACGATTCTGTAAAATATCTATAAATTGAATGTACAAGAAAATTATTTTCGAGAATCGAACAACTAAGATTTCTAAATACATCATACAATCATTATTGTATCTTGATTCAGCAATTGTTGAAATCGTTCACGAGAGAATTGACTTTCTTAATGATTTGAATATCATTGTAGCAGAAATTAGCGTGCAAATATGAATCCAGATATCTCGGTATTTTTCGCAATATGCGGCTAACTAAATATTTTCTTGGAATGTGCAATTATTCAGAAAAATAATTTATATTATTAATTGTGTATTTCTATTAAGAAATGTTGATAGAGCTATTTTCTTATCTTATAATATAATAAAAAATTGATTTTACATTTTTTATTAATCGAAATAATATTATTGAAAATATAGTGAATAATATTAGTGGAAGTATTATTAGTATATATATATATATA
>NW_006263715.1:0-338 GCF_000469605.1 Apis dorsata | reverse complement strand
TCTTTGAAATCCTCCCACTGGTTTAAAAATTATAGCGTTTTAAACCAAAGAGCAATTTTTAATATTCCATATTAAAAATTAGGCCAACATTAAAACGCTGTATCTTTGAAGTTTGATGGGATATTCATAACTTATGGGTGGTCATTCGAAGCGCAGAACAATGCTCTTTAAAATGCTTGCTCAATCGTTGAAATCCTCCCACTGGTTTAAAAATTATAGCCGTTCAAACGAAAGAGGAATTTTTAATTTTCCACATTAAAAATTAGGGTTACTTTAAAATGCTGTATCTTTGAAGTTTGATTGGATACTCACAACTTATGGGTGGTCATTCGAAGCGG
>NW_006263714.1:9498-11774 GCF_000469605.1 Apis dorsata | reverse complement strand
CTTTCTCTTTCTTTAAACTTTCCAAATATATTATTAATTTTTTAATCCTTATTAATTATAATTTATCGCTTTTTTAAATCTAGTCTTTTTATTCTTAAATATTAAATTTTAAATTTCTGTCAATCTCTTATAAACCATAAATAATTTTTTTCAAAATTATATTTCTTAATTTCCTTTGATTAAAGAAAAAAAGATATTTCTTTTTATTTACTGCAGTCTTTTTCTTCTTTCTTCTTTTTACTTTTCGCTTACTTTTTTAATTATTGATATATGCCGACGCTTTTTTCATGTTACCGCTAGACATCCGATTCTTTCCATGCCGTTAAACTGATAGATATCTCACTGTGAGAGTAGCCACAATCTCGGGAGCAAAAGCCGGTAAGAGACGAATTGCAACGTTCCCCTTCCATCCTCCGCCTGCCTCTTCCAAAATTTCAGTTCGGCCCGGGGAGAGTGGTCCCCTGGATGAAAAACTCTCCGGATCCGAAAGTGTGACGTCCCGAGTCCCTGCGGGAGAAAAACGACCGAGGATCATTCCCTCGTGGCAAGTTAAGAAGTTGTCCGTCGCTCGCGAAAAAAAACTTCAAAGTCGAGGGGGGGGCTCTCCCCGCCCGCGAGTCTCGAACTTGAGTTCTTCGGCGGGCGGGAAAAGCAGCGTTCCAACTTAGCTACGGGCCCTCTAAGGGAAACTTTTAATTTTCGGTTATTTAAGGTATTGAGAATACTTTTCGCAAGATTTTTTTTTTTAATTTTTATCTTTCGTTCTTTTCGTTTCGTCGTTGGATCATGAAAAAATATATCTTTATTAAAAAAAAGGCTCTGTTGACCGATACACGCAATATATTAAGTGATATATGCGATTAATGTAATACCAATTAGTATCGCATCGTTTTATAATTATTACTAGTTTCTATATTTATTATGGATATTACTCATTTATATATTTAATTATCACGTACAAATAATTTTTGTATTATTTTTATATTTATTGCGTCATATATATTATTATTGTATTAATCATATAGTTATATTAATCATATAATTAGTCATATAATCATATAATAATTATTGTCGTATGTATATTTATTATTATATATCCAATTATTGTATTATTTTTCTATTTACTGCGTCATTTTATAATAATTACGTAATATATTTAATAATTGCATCATTTGTATAATTGTTGCATCATAACATAATTATTACTTAACATAAATAATTAATACATCGTTCGTATAAATATTCCGTCGTACGTATAATTATTATTTAATATATAATAATAATAATATATAAAAATACTCGATTATTGCGTCATTTATATAATTATTGTGTAATACGTACAATTATTGTCTAATATATACAATTATTGCATGATTTATCTATTTATTGCGACATTTTATAATAATTATGTGATACATTTAATAATTGCAGCGTATACATAATTATTACGTAATATACCGAATTATCGCACGATACATAAATGATATTTCTATAATTAGTATAACTATTATTATTAATTAATTAGTATAACTAACTAATTAGTAAATATATAGTTAATATGTATAATATAATAATTATACGATTCTTATGTCATACGTATATTCCATTTGTATCTAGCAGGATCTGTTCGCGGCGAGATATTGACTTAATGGCGCGAAAAAAATAGAGCGTCGGATGTCAGGTGTCGAATATCGAGTAGTACACATTCGAAGTGAGCGAAGAAAAAGGATAGAAATAAATAAAGATGTAATATTAAAAGAAATAATATATTATTTTTTTATATAATTATTATTCATATATATATATATATGTATGTATAATATAATAAATATTATATTATATAATATAATATAATGTAATAAATATAAAACAAATATAACATAATATATAAATATACTATATATATATATATATATATATATATATGTAATATACATTTAATAATATCTTATTATTAATATATATTATTAATATACATAGATGTATACGTATATATATATATATATATATATATATATATATATATATATATATATATATATATATATATATATATATATATATATATATATATATATATATATATATATATATATATTAATATTATAATATATATATGTAATATACATTTAATAATATCTTATTATATTATATATTAATATACATTATTAATATACATAGATGTATACGTATATATATATATCATATGTATAATATTAATGTGGAAATATGAATATAAAATAAATATAACATAATAAATAATATATATATAATAA
>NW_006263714.1:9195-9443 GCF_000469605.1 Apis dorsata | reverse complement strand
TAATAATAATAATAATAATAATAATAATAATAATAATAATAATAATAATAAAAATAATGGTAATAATTGTAATAATAGTAATGTTACTAATAAGGATAATAGTAATAAAAGTAATAATAAAAGCAATAATAATATTATATATAATATATTGTATATAATAATAATAAGAGTAATATTATTTGTAAGAGTAATATTAATGTATCAATATATTAATGTATCAGTTGATCTATCACGTAAAACTTAACATA
>NW_006263714.1:4835-7017 GCF_000469605.1 Apis dorsata | reverse complement strand
TTTTTTAATAAATTATTTTTATATTATTTTTATAACAATTTAATAGTTTTATTACATCCTATGGAATATTTTTCCAAGGGTTTTTTATCATTTACTTATGAAAATCCTTCATAAGTAGTCAAATAAGCGTCACCCGAATATGGATGATGCGGCAGTCAACGTGTTAATATTCGTTAATACCTATCTCCGAAAATTTCTTTTAACAGCACGTCTCTATCTTAATTCCGTAACATATCCCGTTAATACCAGTCTCATATATTTTTTTTTTTAATAAATAAACCAATCTTAGTCCCCAAAGTATCTTTCGTTCATACCACTTTCGAATTTATTTTTTTAATTTATTTTTTTTAATTTCATTAGGTACGTTTTCATCGAATATACACAATCATTCGAGTAAATGATTCGTCAATATCATCAAGATGGCAAACGAACAAATTAATCGCTCGAACGCTATTGGTTGAACGATCGAAACGAGACATCGCCTCCTTCCTATAGTTAATATATATAAATGTCGAATTTCCTCGGAAACTAATCGCGAATTTGTGAAGGGAAGTGGGATATGGAGTTGTTTTCCTATCGATGCGCTACTTTGTCTTTATCGCTTTGCAACATATCTCGACAATTACGTTGAATTCCAAAGTGGTATGTCTCGTTCAGCTTCTCCTGTTTATAACGGGAGCTCAGGCAATGAAAATAAAGAAAAGAAAGGCACAGAAATAGCGATATGCTTCTTTCGCAAATACATACGCATACATAATGAACATATATACGTTCATAAAGACGGCAAGATTATACAAGACCTCACGCAGCGCCTTGTTGTGGTGTCAAGCCATTTATCATTTTATCTTTGTATTTTGTTTTAATATTTATAATTCGTAGAGACGTAATATTAAAACGGCAACTCATTTTACAATTCGACCTCAAGCAAACTCTTCCTTTTCTTTGATTATTTTATATATACTATGCATATACATAGGGTAATACGTACACGTACGTGTAATTTAATATTTACTAAAAATAAATATTTACATAAATATTTATTAAAAATATAAATCATTGAGACGGCGGATCGTCTCTATGTATATACGATAAGGATCTCACGCAATATGCTATTGCAGCTGGAATTACCGCGGCTGCTGGCACCAGATTGCCCACCAATTGATCCTCTTAAAGGATTTAAAATGGATTTAAAAAGGAATTAAAATTTAATACTCATTCCAATTACGGGAGAGTCCTGTATCATTATTTTTCGTCACTACCTCCCAATGCTGGGAGTGAGTAATTTACGCGCCTGCTGCTTTTCTTAGATATGGTAGCAGACGCCTTCTCCGGAATCGAATCCTGATTCCCCGTTATCCATTACAATCATGGCGCAGAACTTATCATCGGCAGTTGATAAGGAAGACATTTGGAAGATCGTTACCGATGCTAGATGACCATGCGATCAGCATAAAAATATTCAAAGTCATCGAAACAAATGATGGACGAACGAACGAGCTGTCCGCCACTCATTGTTGATATAATAAAAAGCATTCCTCCCATCCCTCAGAGAAATTCTGTTTCTGCACATATTAACTTTAGAATTATCATAGTTATCCAAGTAAATGTATCCACTATCGAATGAACCATAACTTATTTAATGAGCCATTCGCGGTTTCACCTTAATTCGGCATGAAAGATGCATGGTTTAATCCTTGAGCTAAGCATATAACTACTGGCAAGATCAACCAGGAATCTTCGTTATATATTATTAATATTTTGCTATTGGCATTATATATATATTTTTTACGTCGTCGGTGCCTCCTCATCGATCAACTATAAGTCTTTAAATATTCGAGTACATAGCAAGTATATTAAACATTTGGCTATCTTTAAAAAGATATAATTTCAAAAAGTAATTGCCGCTGAAGCATATCCAATACTCTTTTAATATGTCCCCATCGCTATCGTTTCAAAAATTATATACACAATATCATATATTATAATATAATATTGAGTATTTAACACGTGTAAATAAATTACTCTTTTACAAACTGAAAGTTCATCATATGAAATGTGCCGAATTACAATCGAATAAGAACTATTTAACACGTCCGTATTCCCTAGGATTTATAATCCTTATGTATTAGAAAGACCCAATCGCTCAAGATTAAAACTTGATGTTCAGTCGTACACATGGCAA
>NW_006263714.1:2516-4599 GCF_000469605.1 Apis dorsata | reverse complement strand
CCGCGATTCTACAGTGTGGAAAAAGATCGGTAGGAAAGGACAGAAATCATCGAGAATATATTTCCCTAGAAGAGGTGAACTGTATCTCGATCGAGGTCATAGAATAGCGACACGCCCGACGCTACTCCGTCCGGCCGAATCGGACCGTCGCTTCTCTTACAGTAGCCGAATGGTTGGCCATCATGTCGGCACCGAACTAGCTAATGTATGGTCGCTAATGGTGCAAAACCGCTGTAGCGACAGATCGGAAGATAGGACCTGAAATTGGACTTAAATTTCGATTGACGATTTATCATTATACAAACTGATAAAAAAAATTAAAAATATATTAACAGAACGACATGAATCAAAGATCAATAATATATTTTTATAAAAAAATTAAATTTTTTTTTCGTCGATAAGGAGAGTTACGAAAAATCAATTTTAAATGAAAAAAAAAATTAACAATATAAAAAATTGGGGGAAAAAAAATAAATGTAAATTGATTAATGAAAAAACGCACAAATTATAATAAATAAAAATATTATTTTTCGAGAAATTAAGAAAAAAATACCCGAATCATGTCGGTTTGGTACGCGCAATCCCCCGATCAAATCGGTTCGCCCGTTCTATATGTATCGCTCCGACTTCCCTGATGAGATCGGTTCGCCCGGATCGCTCAGATTTCTTCAGTCAGATCGATTTGCCTATTCTATACGTATCTCTTTGATTTCCCCGGATAGGTCGATTCGTTTTATACATATCGCTCCGATTTCCCCGGTCAGGTCGCCGTTTGATTCGTATCTCTCCAACTTCTCCGATTAAATCTTTTCCCCGCAATATATATCTCCATTGAATTATAATTTCCAAGAAACTCATATCTACTTATTTATCATTCTTCATGTACGTTCTTTGTTGCTGGCCTTAAAAATTTGTTTATTACTATTATTGTTACTGTTATTATTATTATTATTATTATTATTACTATTGCTATTATTATTTTTATTTTTATCAGTTTTTTTTTCTTCTTTTTGTTTCTTCATTTTTTTTGTCTCTATTCTTGTTCTTTCATTTTTTTCCTTTTTTTAAATAGAAACATGTACTCGTGCATAATATTTTAATCAATACAATTATTTTATTTTATTATATTAATTTAATAAATATTATAAAATATAAATAAATATTATATTTATTTTATATTTTATATTTGTCATAAATATTTATAAATATTTATATTCATTTTTTTTCTTTTCTTCTTTTTTTTTTACAACTCTATTTTCTATTGAGATTTGTTATCATTATAAATATTTTCATTATTTTTATTAATTACATTATATTATTATAATTACATTTCTTTCGTTTTTTCCCAATACTCCTATCCCATATGTTACGATTCAATATTACTGTATTTTTCTGTATTTTTTTAATTTTCGAATAACATCGATTTTTCGGTTTAATTCCCGGTCATATCGTTTCGGTGCATCCGTTTCGATTTGCCCGATTACATCATTTTGGTGCTATCCTATAGTTCGGCAGGATATTTTCCCGGGACATTCTCCCAAGTCACGTCGCTTCGACGCCATCTTGTCGTTTGGATTCAAGTTCCTGGTCATGTCGGTTCGCCCCGCTTTCTTGCGTTTAGTAAATTCGATCTCTACTAGCGGCGTATTGTTTTGCATCGCGAACGCTCTTTTAATGTCCCAGTGGCATATTGTGTTGCATCGCGAACGCTCTTTCAATGTCCCAGCGGCGAATTGCTTTCTGAAATTTAAAAAAAAAATTTTTTTAATAATATTATATATATAATATATATAATATTTTTTTCTTTTATATATATATAAATACATTCATGAGTTGTACGTATGTTACACGGTACATAATGTACATTATATTACCACGCGTATACACATTGTTGTACGTTTTTTGGTTGGATGTATATTTTTCTTTCTCTTGCGCCTCTTTTCTCTTTCTCTCCGCTTTTTTCTCTCTTTATAATTTTCTTCTCTCTATATAATTTCTTGTTAACATTTTGTCTCGTCTAACCTACAAGACGAATCCCCAAACATAGGGCTGAGTCTCAACAGATCGCAGCGTGGTAACTGCT
>NW_006263714.1:0-2195 GCF_000469605.1 Apis dorsata | reverse complement strand
TCGGCGAGATCCCGACGACGAATCCAAAGACGCCCGTACGGCAAACTGGGGCCCGTGCGATGATCGGTCACGAGGGCCGGCCACCTAGTAGTGTCACACTAATTTATGCGCCTGCGATCAGAAGGATCGCGGCGGACTTCCGAGGAGACCTCCTCGTAAGATTCATAATTTAAGACTGATAAAATGGATTGTTTCGCGGACCACTTTCCAGCGTTACTGCCATGAGATCTGCCCGCGAACTTGAAAAAATCAGGAACGGGGACCCTTTCGGGAGGCGCACTTAGCCGCACACCGTGATGTGCGTTGTCCAGGGAGTGCCTCGCGGAGGCGTCGCCCCAGATTCTACTCTAGTAGAATCTGTCCCGCGCCCATAACTTACAATAGTGTGTCAGGATTCGCACCGCTCGGTGTAAAAGGCCGAGACGGGCTAGTTTATTTCTTTTTCAGTTGGCAGCTGCTTCGTCTTTGTATGTTTAGACCAGAGGTCTCGTTCGCTTTAAAATTGGATTGGCCTTGCGGTTTCATCAATGTTAAATTAAATAGGCGGGAGTAACTATGATTCTTGGTAACCAAATGTCTCGCTATTCTTAGTAGCGATAGCGCTCCGCCCGCGCAGAACCATTGATGCCGCTGCAGCGAACGTGATATATTCTCCAACCGATCACGACATCTTCGATTTAACATAATTCACCGTTGGTACTTTGGCGAAGTATCTCATGGGCATTCTTGCTCACTCTACAACGCCGCCTCTATCTTGGCAATACATGCAATATTTTCCTAAGGTTTCAAACCTATCTTTTAAATTTACAATAGTACAACATTTGCTATGAATCTTATGCTACTTCTATTAAGGCAAGAAAGCAATACGCCGCCAGATCTTAGGATAAGAACGAGCAATCTGCCTTGTAATTTATGCCATTATGCCGCGACGACGTAACAATGCGCCTTCGGCGCCTGTAAGCAATACGCCGCTGGCGTTTGGAAACAACGCGTCAGCGGTTGAGCAAAGCAATACGCCGCTGGTGATTGCGAGTGACACGCCGCTGGTGATCGAATGAAAGCGTTTCGCTGCGGCGGCTAGTGACGCTCCCGAAGAGGTGCGTCGCGCAAGCATTGGTGATGTGCGAAGCGTAGTTCTTGAGAGTCATAGTTGCTGGGGGCATAAAGCGGAACACATAGCCTCTTATGCCTCAAGTCGTAGTTCGTACCTCCACGTGGTCCCGCTGGAATGCCTATCCATGGAGGATCATAGAGTTCGAAACCGGCTACGGCGAGGCATGGGCGGTGAGGTGCACACCGATGAGGAGCAGCGTCCCCACCTTCCCATAGCTAAGAGAGCGGATGGTCCGCCAACTTTCGGTGCTAAAAATCAATTTTTCGTGATCCAGTATGGAAGGTGTCTAAAGTGGGTACTTGGTGCCCAAACGAATATAAGTATTTCTTATATATCGTACAGAGGCCCGACGGTTGGCGGACCATTGATTCTCTTCGGCGGCTTTGCGCCAACGACAGAAATGCGAACGGAATAACAAATGGATAAGTGTCGGGAACACTTAAACTTCCCAAAGGAAATTAATAAATAAATAAATATCATACCAAGTAACAGAGAAGGAGCCTCGGACACGGGAGCCCCCGGCCCTGGGGCCCCCGTGGCGGACTTGTCCGCTGCCGAACAGAGGGCTACCGGCGACGACCCTGGCTTGCCCATGGACAACGATTTTGACACAATTGATTTACCTCTGAGCGGGCAGGTATTATGCTTATGGTGCTCCAAGGAAGGGAGGAACATTCTGTTCCTCCAAAAAAGAAATATAAAGAATACAAAGAAATGCAAAACCCTGAGAAAGGAATAATATGGACGTGCGCTGCATGCCACAAAAAATTTGATAAATTCCACGGCTGCAGATGTCATTTGCCTAAATGTAGAGGACCAACCTCAAAGGGTGTTGCAAAATTTAAATGTAGCGCTTGCGAGGAATCGTTCCTTTCGCAAAGGGGACTGTTTATGCACGAGATGCATAGACACCCGGCGACGAGGAACCTCAAAAGAGCGCAGAGCACAAGTCGGGGAAATACTAGACCAGTCAGTAGAGCCTCGGTCTGGTCTAAAGAAGAAACAGAATTATTAATAAAACTAAACGAGCGCCACAAACACCTAAAGCAGCCAAATGTGGCGCTCAAAGAATATTTTCCCG
>NW_006263713.1:0-447 GCF_000469605.1 Apis dorsata | reverse complement strand
TTTCGAATTAATTATCGAATCAACATATAAACTGTATAACAATAACTCTAATATATGACGCATTTATTAAAAAATTTATTAAAAAATTTATTAAAAAATTATTAAAAATTTATTAAAAAAAATTATTTATTAAAAAATCGTATACGTAATATTTCATTATTCGATGAAACGATGAAAAGATTCGCGAATCCTAATCCCAACGAATCTCGTTCGTTACTTATTCTTAACAAAGGTCGGTGCCTATACAAGAGAATAATCCCGGAAGGGAAAACTAGGGGGAATCGTCAAATTATAAAAGGTCAAATTATCATTCGGCGATTGTCGTTTACATCGCACGACGGCTTCTATACTCCCCCAGTTCATAGTAGCCAGTGAGAGAATAGAAAGTACAACCCGAAGATTTCCGCGCACAGAATCCGTAGCACCGGCTATAGCTTGCCTCCGCAC
>NW_006263712.1:190371-195477 GCF_000469605.1 Apis dorsata | reverse complement strand
TCCTTGAGCGATAGAAAAATTTTTGTCCAAAAAGTCGACTTTGTATTAGGAGAACATGATACGATAAGAGATCGATCGAAAAATTTTTCTATGAAATGACGTCAAATTCTCGGAATCTGTGAAATGTCTAATATATATATTCGTTTACATTATGTGCTTTGTATAAACGAATTGTAGTATTTTAATTCTTTGCGAACTGTAATGTAATGACTGATTTTATTTTTGATGTAAACTATACCCTCTGAATTCTATCTGCATTGTTTTCTATTTCTATTGTATCTTAACTGAATAATTCTGGCGAGCCTTTGTTTCTTTTCCAGTCCTTGCTTTTCGGGAGATATGCTTACTGAGAGAGGGGATTGGAGGAACCAATCGTCGTGTTAGAGGGCGGTTTCGAAGGATGAGCCCTCGCGGGGTCGCCTTCTAGCGCGTGGGGGTCAGGACCTTTGCGTTCGTTTTCACAATTTATTTTTATTTTTAATATGTTTATTATTTTTAAAATTTTTTAAGAATTCATGTATCCTTATTTTATTATTTGGAATATTTCGTTTGTTTTAATAATCGATTGCATAATATAATAAATTGTGTGTCCGAATATTATCTGATATATCATTATTTTTCGAAATATTAAAAAATGTTTCAAATAAAAGTTGAATAGTTTCGTTGGAAACATATTCTATTTTTATTCATTTTCTTTCATTTCTATTCATAAAAGCCTAAAGGATATATAAAAGTGAATATTATTTTCTTAAATAGAATTATATATTTTTTAATAGTTGATTTATCTTAGCATTCTCTATAAAAAAGTGCTGACTCATATATAGCGTGAAACTTGCTATAAATTTTTGTTTGAAAATTGCATTTTGTATTAGAAGAACATAAATTGATATTGTTGTTCGAGAAATTTTTGCAGAAATTTCGGCTATTTTTGGAAAGTTTCCGGAATTTTTGAAATTTTTGAAAATGACGTAAAATCTGTTATTGGATTAATATGATTTCAATGTGTAGTAGACAGAAATATTCATAAAAAAAAAAGATTTAAAGAATCAAAAATTTCAAATTTACATTATCTATTTTATCAACTGAAATATCTTGTTTTTTCAAAAAACATAAAAATATATATAAAATATATATAAAAATATATATAAAAGGAAATTTAGTAATCTTGTGAGAAAATCTAATGTAAAAATAAACAATGACAATGATTAACGATAAATTTTAATTACATAAATCGATTGTAATTATAATTTTTATATCAAAAAGGATTGAATATTATATAATTTCGATTTCTTTTAGACATTCGATTTCTTTTAGACTATTGTTTCATACCGTTCTAAATCCATAATATTGGTTATAATTTTAAAATTAATAATAACATAGCCAGCAGGATATATATCATAAAGATTTATTGGACGATATATCTATACTATCTTGTCTGTGATAAAACTGACACGAGATTTTGAAGATGAACAATGTTAATTATGAATTTAATAATAGTAAATATTGATACATTATTAAATGTGAAATAGAATATAAATATATTCCTTTGTATGCATATTTATTGATACGTTTATATTGTTCTGACAACTGTCAGATAATATGTTGATAATATGTATTGTTACAAAAAACAAATCTTTTTGAGCTTATCAATTATAGGATATCTGTCTGTTTTTGTGAAAATATAAGATAATAAAATATGAGATAAAAAATCATATCACAGTTGTCAGAAAAAGAAAAATATGATTTTTTGAATAGAACGATAAAAATTGACATTTATTGGAACAATGTGAAAAAATATTATTCTCTATGTTTTCAAATATTTTGATGTGAAATTAACATTTTTCCGTGAAATTAATGTTTTTAAACGTTAATCCCTTATCTCTTATCCCTTTAATTTTGCCTAGTTTAAAGGGAAACCATGAAATTTCATAATGAAAGTTTATCTAAAGAATAGCGACCTAGAAACTCGTTCAATACTATATGTTAATTTTAAACGGCCATGAGAAACTAATACGCGTGTTTTTTATGTAAATTTCTCAACAAAATTAAAAACTTCATCAAGACACTCCCTTTTTTCCCTCTCTGAATCCTTCTTTCAAATGAAAATTTATTATTATGTGAAATAATGTATAGTATATGAGATGATGAAAAACAAAATTTTGCGATATTAATATTACATAAATAAAAATTTCATAAATTACAAATATTAATTATTAGTTATTAGATAGGAAAAAAAATTCTATATTTAATTTTATGGACTCATATGAATTTTTATATAGGACAGAAAATTAAATATTTTATACTAAAATATTGAAATATTTTATCTTTATTTTGAATAATTTTTAGTATGATTTATGAATTGTTTAATTTATTTTTTTTAATTGATGCTTAATTTAATTTTCAAAATCTTGTTAGAAAAATCCCTATTATTTTTTATATAAGTTTATATAAAGATTTAAGTGTATTGTCTACGTTCAGGTATTTCTTCACGTAGAATTAAATTTCTTATGAAAAAGTTTGAAAAATAAGCTTTATTAGATTTATTTTCATTATATCAGTGTTTTTACAAAACTTCCTAGAAATGTAAATCATTGATACCCTATATTAATACCCCATATCACAAAATATCGTCATTATTAGAATAATTCATTATAATTATTTGATTCTTTTCACTATTCTAAAATATCCATTTAAAAATTTATTTTATAAATGATATTTATATATTTACCAGTATCAACGAAACGTTATTTATTATTGCAATGTGTTATTTATGTTTAAAACATTTCAATCAATTATTTTCTCTGTAATTTCTATTCACCGATAACAAAATAATCACCAAGATAATAGTTATTTATCAGTTTACTGCTTTACAATTCATTGTTTGTTCAATTGTTAATTACAATATAAGTACGAAAGATAATTATTACTTTTGCATTTCTCGTTAGTGTGACAATATAATCACAGAGAACAATAATTGCCACTATAACGAGAACATCCTGTCATTATCGAGTGTTTATTTATTTCTACGTTATTAAATCGATCAAAATATCCAATATTTATTCCATTATATTTCAAGAGAGTCAAGATTTTTCATATTAAAACTTGAATTTCAATTATCTCTATAAAGTTATTTATATACCACCCTGTACAATTAAAGAATACAATAGTAAGCACAAAAACAACAGTTTCATCTGTTACTGTGAATACATGATTTCCATGCACGCTAGTGATTACTAATTTAAGATTACCCCTTGCTCAATTACATTTTAGAATACGAGAAACAAACAATTATAATTAAATCATTTATCTGTATTTACCGTCGTAAGAAGGCCTAATACACAAATACACTAATTCTGATATTCGCTATCTGAACTGGTTTTTTTATTTTATATCTATAATTCAAGAATTTGAGAAAAGAAAGATATATTGTTATACAATATTCTGTAACAAAGATTTTGTTTGCTTATAAATTGTTATTGATTGTAATAATACAATGACAAAATAATAAAATTGAGAATCGAAATGCAATCCGATTCAGCTGCAAATCAATTTAAAAAATTTAATCTAAAGTTGAACTAAGAAGTTTTTATTATCAAAGTGATTAAATATACGAGAAACAATGTCTTTATAATTATTCTTCAAATATTTTATTTATAGATTCATGAAATTTTATGCTTTGTTAAATGTTAGGAATTATTATAGATGTTATAGATATTAGACTTTTAAAATTTTTTCTAATTTTTTTATAAAACATATTTTGTATTCTCTAAACAATGAATCGATATGAATCTATCGAGATATTAAATATTGACTTAAGAATTAAAGTTGACGATTGATTCCCTATCAAATTTTTTTATAATTGAATTGAAAATTATATTTTAACATCATAATTCTTCATAAAATATTTTATTTTACAAAGAATTTCATCCTCCATTTTTTTTGTTTTTTATTTTTTTATTTTTTTGCTCTATTACTACTATTACTATTGAAATCTGTCGCGATATCTATTTTGTCATCACTTTTAATCAAATCTTTAAAAAAGATCTCTAAATAAAATAAATCTCTATTCATTTGCTGACTAACAAGATAAAAATAACAAGACAAATTAAAAAGCTTTTCCAGGAGTAAATTTCTTTCGTTTATCCGTAATTTTCTTTGAAATTTTTTCCTTTTTTTTTTTTTTTTATTACTTTTATACTCTTGACCCTAATCTCAAAATTTATTGTATCAAATTTAAGATATTTTAATACACACTCGTTGATGATCACGAAATATTATCATTTTTATAAATGCGTTCTTTGTACATATAAAGAAAAATTTAAATAACGCGCAGTAAGAAGAAGATAAGACTCATTAATGGAGAGTTCATACATATATTCATGAATATAATATAAAAAAAATGTTCGTTTATAATGAAGAAAACAGCGTAATAAAAAATATAATTGAAAAACTTATAGTGTTCAGCGAGTATGATTATATTTCTGGCAAGAGGAATTAGTAATAAATGAAAAATATTAGGATACAAACGAGAAGATACTGTTTTTTAAGTAAGATGATATCTTTCTGAATCAAAAGGGATGATTTCAAAAAACGAATATTCACTATAATATGACTTTAATCTACTCTTTTATTTAATTCTCATTTCTAACAATTATTGTAAAACATAATTTTATTAATTCAACTACTGAATAAGAAAAAATGAACTTTCCTTCTACTAGTGATAAATCAACTATATACCATTATACGTACCATTATGCATACGTCCATAATATTTATTATATAAGTTAAACGTACGTCGAACATCCCAATAATGGAATAATTTATCATCAACGTGCATACAAACGATAATTAAAACGTATACGTATTACGTACACACGTGTCCACGAATAATTACTTTTCTCTCTTCCACAATTACGCGACAAGAATTTACGCGGGAAGTTTAAAGCGAAACACGTTGACCTGACCCGTTTCACTTACCGCACCCCGCAACGCTACGCGACCAGAAGTTTTATATTGAAATACCCGGGCGGAAATTTCAACGGGCGTAATCGTAAAAAATAATCCTTACCCCAGGCTCCACCTTGGACGATGGCTCGTCCGTGCAGC
>NW_006263712.1:187965-190050 GCF_000469605.1 Apis dorsata | reverse complement strand
AACAGCCCATCCTCGAGAAACGTGGTAATCCTTGGAAATAGGCGGGGTGCTGCTCCTCCTGATCCTGTCCTGCACTGGCCGGTGTCACGGATGCGCCCGCTTCCGGGAATAAATTAAAACGGAAGTTCTTTAAAATGGCCGGAGAATAGCGTGTATTCTTGCGTATAGTCGCGAAGCGTTTCGCAAGATATGTTGTAAGTTTGAGAAATGTGAATGGATAGTAATTCTTCGAATAGATACGAGGAGAGAGATAAGATGGCGAGTGATAAGAGGAGAGATGATTTGTTTTATGACGAATGTATAAAAGTAATTAATTGTATATAATGTTCGAAAAAAGTTGATTTTTCGATTCGAGTTTATTTTTTCTTTATTTTCTTTTTCTTTTTTTTAAGAAATATCCATTTTGTGAAGTAGGATGTTTTCAATAAATTTTGATTTGATTTCTCGAAACTTTAAGAGTTTCGAATTTACGATTGATATATTTTTAATAATATTTATATTTATCGATTTTGTTTTCGATTTGCAATTCATTTTGTATAAATTTAAATTGATATATATTGAATTGACAATTACATACAAACTAGAAAAGTGATTAATAATATACCGTTGAATTGACAAGTGACAAGTTATAGAATATTTCGTTTTTAAAATTTTAAATTAATAAAAAAGACTATTTGTATCGTAGAATTCCATGAAATGCAATATGTCACTTGTCAATTCACTAATTCAATATTATTAATAAACTGCAAACGTTTATATATTTATGAGAAATTTAAAAGTACAAAAATATATAAAATATCTAAAAAAAAACATTATTCAATATGATATTTAATAGAAAAAAAAAAAATCTATATTTTACTTACATTTCTAAAAAAGCATAAATTGTACAAATATTTGTAATCTAATTATTTATTGGCAAATTATTATACAAGGAAAGCCTGTTGCATAAACATTATCCTTCTTTTGTATCAAATAAAATTAATTATGAAAATAATTAAATGAAGCTGGTCCACAATTTTAGAAATTTGCTTTTATAATTTGCTTTATTATCAACCATACAATATTATTATGCAAAAAAATTAATTAACACTGATAATCTTTTGATTTAAAAAATTTCCTTAACTCATATTCGTTATAATATCAATTATATCTCTGACCATTTTAATTTTTCTTTTTTGATATACGTGCAAATGTTATCTGGATTTTTTTTTTCTTCCAAAGAATACGTAGCTCAGTTTCAGAAAATAATATTTTCCACGTTATCCGCTTCTGCACTAATGATCACCCTGTTGCTTGTTACTTTTTCGACATGATTATTAATTATTGAATAAGTTTTACGGATTTGAGTGGTAGTAAGCGGCGGAGATATGGAACACTGTTATAAAGTGGAATTTTATTACGCGACAAGTGAAGCAAATGTGAAACTAATCGTAATATAACGTCAACGGAAGTTGGACTCCCTTGGGACGTTTTGACCTATATGCTCCACGTGTGGATTAAACCAATTCGAAACTGTGGATGCTGTCCAAACTGGCTCAACACGATATTTGAAAACGAGTAATAAAAAAAAGAGTAACTATGAATCCACTGACTTTAAAAAGTGGGTTACAAAATTGTACAGATTAACAAGTATATATTCCTCTATATTACATTAAATTTACACATGTATAGTATCAAATTAACATAGTGGCATAAAATTAAGAAAAAAAGAAATTCATATCTCTCTTCTGTACGATTTTTAAGTAAAATTACTTTCCGTGAAACTAATAAATTGCATTTGATTTAAATGTACGAATATATTGCTGAGAATATATTAACCTCTCTTTGCCAATTTTATTTTCTATCTACTGAATCATAAACATATGAATGTATGTAAAATAATAAAATATATCAATAATAAATATAAAATTAATATTTTGACAAGTATGCTTAGTTAATCACTTTTAAGAGTTAATCAAGTTAGTTACATTTCATTTTAAAGATTTGTGGAAATATCGCTCGATATTGCTCAAATTTTGCCCAATCGTAAACACAGAATACTATAAATACACAAAAAAACGAGGCAATAAAATAAATATCAGTAGC
>NW_006263712.1:176911-187853 GCF_000469605.1 Apis dorsata | reverse complement strand
AAACAGTCTTTTCAGCAAAAAAAAAAAAAAAAAAAATTGCTTTTCACTAAGCTGATAAATTGCATCCCGCTTAAACCAGTCTTACACGTATAAAAAATATTGCTCGCGATATAATAACCTCTCTTTACTATTTCATTTTTCCAATCGTGACCGGTGATTATACATAAAAACAAGGCAATAAAATAAATACCAACATCAGCTTTTAGTAAAAGTTACTTTTCACCAAACTAATAAATTGCATTCCATTTAAACTAGTTTACTACACAAATATCGCGCACACTATAACCAACCTCTTTCTGCTACTTTATTTTCCAAACACAAATCACAAACATTTATAAACAATTACGATATATGTTAGACGATAAAAATGACAAAATTAATACCGGAAGAAAGCCTGAATTTCGAACACTTTCCAATCAAGATCGAGACGAGAGACAATATAAAAAAAATTAAAATAAAAAATAAAATGATAAAATAAATCGACGATATAATTCCACTAATTACGATCAAGATGGCGAAGTCATCAGTTACGAAACGTTTTAACGAAGACAGAATTTAGCGTGAAAAATATATTTTTTTATTTTTTTTCTTTTTTTTTTTTAAGCTCTCCGTCTAGTGTCATTAATATTTCCCGGGACATCCTCTCTCGACGCGAGTCACGTCAGTTTCGATCGATTAATCGAATAAGCCTACACGCCACGGTAAAATGACTAGTACATAAGGCTCTGGGGTTGTTGGCTTCCGGTTTTCAACGGCTCGAATATTTTTCTATCGAATTTTAGTAAAATATCTATCTCCTAAAGGAATGAAAGAATAAAAAAATTGTTTTTTACAAAAATTGTTCGATATAAAGAGATACATCATGCTGAATTACTAATTTCTCTATGGATGGATACGTGAAAGTTATATGGAAGGTAGTTTCCTTCCTTCTTTTTTTTAAATTAAATTGTATATAACTTTCAATGCACAATAATCGAAGAAACTTTGTTACTTTGTACAAAAAAAATGTTATTTATGTTGAAAAATTATTATTTTAAGAGAAACATACTTATATTTTAATTTGTGAACTTGAATTTTGTGAAAATTTGAAAAGCACGAACAATTGAGTATCGTATCGCGTTCCTTGTTTTTCATATGATACAAAATTTTACAAACTTCAAGTTAAAAAATATCATTTACATTTTTTATCAATGATATTTCAACGTAAATAATTTTCTTTTAGAAATAAGATATAATTATAAGAAATAATGAACTGATCGATGCATAAATTATATATATATTATAATTCTTTATATATATATATGGAACTTTACACATTTTTTATTTATAGAAAAACTATTAATATATCATTCTCTACAAAATAACTTTTGAAAGAATAAACCTTTAATAGCTTCAATCCTTTGAAAAATATTCCACTCTCAGAAATTTCTCTGTTCTCAGAAATAACAGAGAAATCGTATACATTTGTTGAAAATATTCATTTACGTGAATATGATAATTCTCAACGTGCAATCATGTAATTTCATATTACAAAAAAAAAAAAAAAAGAAAAAAGAGAGGGGAGAAAAATACAAAGAAGGGAGAAACGTTATAATATATCGTTACAACGTGGAAGAGATGATACAATTTCCGGGCAGACAACCTATTAAAACTTTGTGCCCCGATTAATCATCAGGATTGTGGTTATGAAACAACAACATCGGTATAATTGAAAAGCGAAAATGGAGCAAAGCGTGCGGTAGATGCGTTCTTTGTTAACCTTTTGTTACGAAATATCAATGCGTTGTTTGTGTCATTTATTCATGATAAGCACGCGCATTGTTTGTTAAACCTTTTCGAACATTTTCTGAAATATGGTGACGAGCCAGACGCTTGTCTTTTACAACTCGGTTTATTAATTAAACGCGAAAGATAAATAAATCTTGCAGCGAGGTCGGCCACTCTGCTGCGAGTTACATTTTTCAAACGTCGAATCACCATTAAGGCCAATGTTAAATATTTCATATGGAATGTTTGAAACTTTGAAGCTTATAGTTAACTGTGTAAAATCTTTCTCTAGTTTTTACGTCTGTCTCCCTCCATCTTTCCCGTTTAAAAATCATCCGTGAATATAATTTATGCAATTTCTGTTATAAACATATCTGCACGACTCTCTCTGAATATTAGATTTTTTTATAAATTATAAAAATAATTCTTCACATTTGTATATTTAAAAATTTTTTGAATTATCAAATCGACGAAAAACTAATATTTTGAAAAAGATAAAGTTTATTATATCGATATTATTTCTAACAATATTTCGAAATTTTATTTTAAATTCCTACTTCTTAAATAATACCGCTACTGCTTAACTTTCCAGAAACAATTTAGCTTCTAAAATCATTCAATTGCATTTAATAAGACATCTAATGCACTATGTGACTATCGCTTACTGACAAAAACGCAGACAATATTTCAAGCGATCCAATATCTATCGAGAGAGAATTGCAGAACTCTGTACGATCCGCTACAAAAGCTTAGGAAACTGGAACGATATAAAGCATATAAGACGGTTCGGTTAAGGAATATATATCCATGAACCTGTTTCGACGCATCGTGGCGAGCTGCAATTCACGCGAGGGGGAGTCGATCAACAGGGGGCCGCGATAAAAATCGAGCATCGTGCGGGTTTCGTTCTCAAACCGCCTCCATCCTCGCGTTTCACTCTTCCTATTTTCGAATATCCCAAAGGATAGGCGCCAAATACGTTCTCGCTCCAAACAGGAACAAGGTATGATGTATGATATAAAATTATCCTAGAAAAATAAATAACGCCCGGCTAAACTGTAAAATACATTTATACGCGGGATAATAGTGGCCACAAATTAAATTACAGATTCGCGGAACGTGGTTTTCAATTTGTACGAACAATTCCAGAGCCGCGGAATAATTTCATCTCGCGTGTCTTCGAGTTATGGCCGCACGGCTTCGCGTCGCGTGTCTCTTTAATTTGCAAGGGAACTATTTTCACGGAATAATTTTGTTTGCGTATAACTGTGCCTGGAAATATGGTTCTTTTTTTTTTTTTTTTTTTTTTTTTTTTTTTTTTTTTTTTTTTTTTTTTTAAGCTATTGAGAATCGTGCGGTGAAATATTGATGCATAAAAAATTTATTGAAATGATATTGAAGGTAGAAGCCTATTATGCAAGTTGGAGATTTCAAAAATTGAAGAAAGTTTAAAAAAGAATGTATGTTAATGCTTTAAATATTTCTATAGAATAATATTTTTGATCTGGTAGAGAAAATTGGAAAAATTTATTAGAATATATTGCAGGTAATTTGTAGAAGCATATTATGCAAATTGGAGATGTAGCACTCTAAATATTTTAATTTCCTCAAAATTTATAATATTTTTTAGATTTAAACGAATATTACATTTTCGTGTTTCCTAAAATGGTAGCTTTAAATGTAAATCAACTGTGTAAGACGAAAAGTGAAAAATAGAAATGACATAAAAAACGTAAAAAATGGAAAACCAACATATATTTTTAATCGAACAACCAATTGGCCTATTTAAGGTTCTCATTCAAGGAAAAATTATGCAATGAACTCGCTCTGCACGGTTAATTCGTTTCGTGTATTATGTTAAGTTACAATACAGTTAAATTTACAACCCTCTTATAATACGATTAATTTGTTCTGTATTGCATTAAAATCGTTAAGAGACATATAAAACTAATATAAATAAAAAGAAGTGTCACAAAAAAAAGTATGATGAAAATATTCGAACTATATAAGGGTTGTCTAAGTTTATTAAGCCATATTCTATCGTGTTGTAAGAGGGTTGACTGTAATACAAATCAGAGAAATGCGTAGGAAATGTCAATGAAAATAGTGTAGTCTAAATTTGTGTTATACGAAGATTGTCCAAATTTATTAAGCTCTACTATATGGAAACCGTGTTATAACATCAAGTTATAGCAGGATTGTCATCATTTTTATCCTGTTCTATCGTGTTTTCAGAATACCGTTAAGAGGATTGACTGTATTTTTAAAAATACAATGTTTCAAAGATAATATCGGTCGTAGGGGGAGAACCAAAAAATAGGAAAGTTAAAAGGTAAATTAAAATCAGATTTAGCTAGAAAAATCAAACCAAAATCATTCATTAAAATGAAATTAAATTTTTTATTTATTGAGGATATGAAAATATTAATATTACATTTCATTGAAATAGAAATATAAGTACAAATACTTACTCATTTACAATTATTTATATGCAGAATAGATAGTACTTTTAGATACTACAAGCCAAGTTCCAGTATTAAGGAAATAATATTTAAGCTCCTTAAATTTTGCGTTCATGATTAAAAATATTCCACGTTTCCAAGAATATAACTGTAGATCATCCATAAAAGGATGATCATTGATAGATAGATAAAAATTAAAAAATTTTACAGGAACGGTATCTGGATCTCATATTTTTATCTGCAACGAAAAATCGATATTTTTAAAATTAATAAGCATTTAAAATATTAACTGCAAAACAACATACAAAAATCAGAAAACAAAGAAAAATCGCGATAGTCAAAAAATAGGAGGCGAAGCCTTTTTTCCTTTTCCTTTTTCCTTTCGAGGATCGATCATCCACAGGGAGCACATTTCAGGTGGTCGAAAAACGATTGGCGCGACGAATTTCGCCTTACTTCCTTTTTCATTCTTGGTCGATAAGCTCGACGCAACCAACCAACCCTGCCAGGAACAATACAACTTATCGAGCGACACACATACCTGGTGTATTGGACACGATAAGAGGCGAAAGAACGAAAGGATCGCGGAAAAGACGAAAAAAAACGAAGCGTGGTAAGAAAAGGATTGGAGGAAAGGGTTGGAGGGAGGAAATATATGGAATAGGTAAGATTTGCTCGAGATCGTGTCGTCTGGAATTAAACAGCGACACGATATTTCGTTGATAACGAGTGGAATGCGTCTGCCACGCGAATATCGTGTATCTTGATCGAATTTCACGAAATTAAGGATCTCCCTGTGAGAAACGAACGTCCCCAGATCACGTGTTCGTTTTTAGAAGTTGGTTGATTAAGAGGTTTGATAGTTCAACGTTCCGCCATGATGATAAAGATGCAAAAACTTTCTTGGATTCATTTGTGAAATGAATTTGCTTTTACTTCGAGAGCTATTTTTTTTTTTTTGTTTTTCTTTGTTTTTTCTTCTTTCTTTTGTTTTCTTTTCTTTTTAATGATAAAGAAAGCTTAGGGAAATTCTGAGGTAAAGGTGAGCCAGTTTTTATTAAAGAAAATGGATTAACATTTGCAATTCAGGAGAGTTCAAAAGTCACGTTTGAAAGTAAATCATACTTTTTTGAAAATGACTTATGTTGTTCAAGTATGTGTTTATTTTTTTAAATTTTTAGTTGATAATAAAAAGAAATTTAAACTGGCAATGTCTGATACGATAAAAATTGTAATACTTTCCTCAAGAAAGAAAAACTTTGTATAAAAATGATCCAATTGTGATCTTCTTCATTTGGTGCAATTATTTTATTCGTAAAAATTACATGGATCAATCTGAAATTAATTGTAGAAAATAGTACATTAAAAATATATATACCTACTTTTATATATTTTATAAAGATAAAATTGTGTAAGCAAAAAATTCTTACATTCAATTCAAATTGAAAGAATAAATATTTATGCAATAAACTTAAATAATCTTTTACTTATGAAAAATAATTAAATTGATAATTGTAACATCGAGCAGATATTTCAAAAATTATTTCAATGATCCATCTTACTTACAGTTTATTTCTTCGAGATTTATTCAAAAAATTATTTGGATTCACTTGAATATAGAATAAATTGATATCAAAAGATTCTTCTTCTTCTTTTTATTTTTTAATTATAAGAATAATTTAAATGTTCACGAGGTTTCGAAACTAATAAAACGCGATAAAGCCAAACTACCTGATAATAGTGAAATAGGAACAGTCGTTTACACACATGTTTACTCACCAGAGGAAGAACTTTCGTTTCTACTGATTTTCCATACGGAAACTAATATTATAGTTTACAAACATTTTACGACATCGATCCTCTTTCTTCATGAACACCAAGTTAAATTTTTCTTTTTCTACAATTTTCGACAATAATTTCAAAGTTTCTAATCTAACCTGCGTGTATATAAATATAAAGAAAGAGAAACATTAGAAATTAGTTCGTACCACAAACGTTCAAAATAAATAAAAGTTTTTTAACTCTCTAATTATCATTGATCGATCAAGACCCAAGCTTTGAACCAGAGAAGAGAAGGCAATGTGAAGCACTACATAAACATGAAGAAGGAATGCAATTTAATTATAAATAAAAAAAGAAATTTAATACTACTTTAATAATTTTATAGTGTTCATAATTTTTATTAATTACTTCTCTTCATACTTGTTAAAAATTTTCTCGTCAATCTGTTTGTCTGTTGATGGTTGAGCAATCAATAATACTCCTCTTATTAAAGCACCCTTGTCTTTCATAGTCAAATCCTTTAGAAATAATATTTCTATTCGTTAAACAAATATGATGTGTCGCCTGTCATGCTTAAAGATTCCAAACTTTCTAAATAATATATCATGAACACATATCACACATAAAAGACGTCCAACATTTAATATTTGAATTACTTTGGATAACCAAGCAATGTTTGAAGTTTAGAAAACATTTGTCATTAGTAAAAGTTCTATTCAACTTCTATTCTATTAATCTAAAGCACCAGATTATTTGCTTTCAATTTGTCTCAAAAACTAATATTTAAATAATTTTTATAATATTCGTTCCATAATTTTATCCATATTTTTCATAATTAAAGAAAAAAGCAATAATGATAAATAAATATTTTCCTTTATTAAGGATATAACGTCCTCCTATATAATTCTCCTTCTTCTTCTCTTCTATCTTCAAAGAAAGAGTTATTAAAATTATACAAAGATAGTTTTACACATATATATAAAAGAATTATTATATATGTGTTACCTTTATGAAATAAAATGTTTCCATGTCGCTAAAAATGACAGAGATATTCAAAATGACTAAAATTATCGATGATCTCTATTGATCTATCTAAAAGAATTGTTTATCATCTTGAAATTTTCAATCACGCTTCAATCATCAACTCAAGAATACATCCTTTATACGCATAAATATACATGTGTCGATAATCGTGCCTATACGTCGCCTCCCAGAATATTTTATTCATCCCCCATAGTTGAGATAGAAAATCGTTCGATAGAACGATCAAATATTCTATAGGCAAATGACAGTTGTCGAATGGTAAATTTCGCATTATTTGCAAATTGGTGCACGACTGTACGTCCGCGATTCAACGGGACTATTATAGCTTGCATTATTCCCTATTCTTGATCCAACCGATTTCTGCACATTATTATTAAAGCCTTGCGAACATGTTGATGCCATTCTCCATTTTGTATTTCGATCCATGTCTAATAAGATGGAAATGGAAAAATCGAATCAAAAAATGAAAATTACATCGTCACTTTAATCCTCAAAAATTAACGAGATTTTAATTTTAACTTTTTCTTAAACATATTTTCTCAATAAATTATCGATTAAAATATCTTTTCTTATATCGTAAATTTATAAATATTTTAAAATAAATAAAATAAACGATATCCATAAGATAAATGAACAAATTAAGAATATCTGTGATGATCTATGATAATTTTCTCTAACCTGATTATAGATTTAATTTCTTCATCTAAAATTATATTTACATAATGAGAAAAATTTATTGTATATCACCGGACAAAAATTTCTAAAATCAATGAGAATGAACAATTTTTAATTGTAGAAATCATAAATAGAAAAAAAAGAAAGAAAAGAATTTTGTTTCTATTTCGCGTCAATTCTCCTCCCTAAATTCTCGATTATCGAGATTTATTGTAATCTAGATCCACGATTATTTCGTTTAAACGACGATCATACGAAACAGCCCTCGGATGAGCACCGTTTACGTTCGTTACTCTCTTATCGAGCACGTTGGCAAACATTTGTTCGTTGCTGTTCTTATAGAAAATCACACCGTTTGTTTATCGCCGCGTAAAAGAGCCAGTGTATAAAGGGTGGATTAATTGTGGATCCGTGATTGCAGAACGTGATAACGATTTAATTCTTTGTACTGGGTAAATTGGTTTCGGACTTGGAACTAGAAAATAATGGAAACGAAGGGAGAATGGTTATTGTTTAGAATGGTGGATGGTTGAGATTTATGGGATCTTGTGGGAATATTGTTTCGAATGTCAACGTTCTCGTTTGGGAAGGAATTTATTGAGGACAGAAAGAGATAAATTATTTAAATTTATCTATACTGTTATTCTATAGTTTTTGGAAGTATTTTCCAAACTTTAATGTTTTTCTATATAATTGATACAATAAAAAACGAATTTTAATAATAACGTGTATAATTGGATAATAATATATCAATTTTTGAAGAAATTATTATAAGGAATGTATATGTATCAACCGGATAACATTCTATTTAGCAGGTTATAAATTATTTGTTTATAAAGTCTATTTAATTACAGTAATAAGGTTTGATAATAGAACAAGGCAAATATCGCGAATGCATTACAATCCAGTTAATTGTTCTATTCAACAAGACAAGAGACAAAAATAGACAAGAGAAAACTATAATCAATATGTGACTATATATGAACTGTTATTCATTAATCTAGTAACGTTAGAGAATTATTATGCAAAAGAATTTAAGTATTAATATTTATAGTTTATAATCGATAGATATTGCGAGATTAATTTTAAAATTCTTCTTCATCTTTTTTCGTATTGAATATTCTAGACATAGTGTTCTACGTATAAATGATACGCAATATACTACGATCATAATGTTTAATGTATTGTACAATATTAAGCTATTACTTTTTATATGAAATTATGTAAAATATGAAGCGTATATTAAGCGAAATATTTTTGTACGTAAAAGAATAACTAATATTAGAATATTAAAATATTCTAAAACGTTTAAAAAAATTCATTAGAAATTAGTAATCCTAATTTAAAATAGTAGTGAAAGAGTTAAACGATTTAAATCCAATGAGAATTAATCCTAATTATAAAACTTATGCAAGTCGATTACAGTTGATTTATACCACATTTATATACTTATACCACAAACTGAACGACAGATAGAAGAAGAGGATTCTAACTGCAGGAACTGTAGGAGGGATTAATGGCGATGACAGGATGAAAGAACAGCACTTACGGACAATGGTATGATAGAAATTTATTAACAGAAATGATAAATCGTACCCTTACCCCAATCGATTATCCAAAATCCTATCTCGCTCTTAAAATTATGAATTTCATTTTAATTTCATATTAATCATCCTTTAAATCATATATCTGTCTACGACAGTGTCATTTTGAAAAATTTATTGAAACATTTATGGAAACTTTTGCGAATAAAAGAGATTATATTTTCATAGAAAAGATATTTTATCTTCAAAATTTATTAAAATTTTAATTCGACTATCCAGAATTCTGTTTTTCCCTTAAAAAATCAATAATTTTATTTAAAATTTGTTGATCGATATTTAATGTAAAAGAATTGAAAAATTTATTGAAACATTTATTAAAACGAGCGAAACAAGAATACTTTTATAGAATAGAAAATATAAAAGTCCTTTCGACTACGATCTTATCAAAATTTTAATTAGATAATCAACAAATGGAACAAACATCGTGACAAAACCCAGTTGCCGGCATTGCGCGGGAAAATTCGGATCGTTTAACTTTTCAAGTCATTACCAGCGTACTGCAAATGATCCTGTGAAAGTTCTAAAAGTTTTAAGATGCTTCTCCGCGGATTTCGAGAATCTATGGACTTTTAAAGTTTCATACTGTAATCCATCTCGCCAAGGCTAAGTACCGCCAATTGTTAGAAAGAATGGAGCATAGATTTTCGGTATGATGAATCTGTAAATTATTCGATATAATAATGATATTATGAGATTTATTAATACAATGGAAACTTTAAAATCACTGCAATATCTTCTGCAATATCTTAATTTTATTTTTAATTTAAATTATTTTAAACAAATATTTGTAAAATATCTTGTAAAACTTTCTAATATTTTAATATCGATTTAAATAAATTCTTTTTAACGAAAGAATATTTTTTATTTAATCTAATATACAGTATTCTATATTATATTAAATACGGTATTCTTCTTTCAAATGAATGTATGTAAAAATAAATTAGGTCGACAGCTTCATGTAAGTTTTTCAAGAACTCTTTTAACGCCAGAAGACCACTCTTTTAATTAAAAACTTAACATTAAACAAATCTTCTCCTGTCCTTTTATACAAAATAGACTCAAGTGGCATCAAAAATCAAAAGCTTAATATTCTTCTCCAATTTAATAAATCTCCCTTTCAATTTTTATATAAATGTTAAATTCAAGAAGGAAGAATGTATGAACAAAGACAAAGAAAAGAAAAAAAAATTTCGTACAAGGATATTTTTGTCTTCATTCATGATTGCAATAATAGAATTGAATCATCGGATGATAATCGTTTATCATCGGCTGCGCAACACATTGTCTTTCGATCATTCCAGAGTCATTAACAATTACTCGATATTAATAATCAATATTACCGCGCGTTTATCATCGCGACATAGTCAAGTGACCGCAAATAACGCGAAGTAGATTAGCATCGTTACGACTGGGTAATGTCGACGATAACGCATAGAGAGAATCGAACAATGATCGCCAACTCTCCTTTATCCGAACTTCCTATAATAGGTGACGCATAACGATTACGATTGGAAAACCGCGAACGTGATTCGATTCGTTTCGAGTGGTTATTGCGAGTGTTACAAGGAAAAACTTTTACGAATCAAGTGTTCCTTGTTAACCTCTTCA
>NW_006263712.1:139743-176724 GCF_000469605.1 Apis dorsata | reverse complement strand
AAAAAAAAAAAAAAAAAAAAAAAATATTTGAAGAAACAAGCAAATTTAATAAAAGATATACAATATTGTAGGATGTAATCTATTTTGAGATAAAAATATTAATATAAATCATCTTTTTCTTTTTTTTTATTAACTTTTGTATTATTAAGATATAAAATTAATTAATTTAATTTAGATAATTGAATCATATATAGCTTTTATGTAATTTTATTAATCACTAATCGTGGAATATATTTTAGATTAGAATAAATTTTGTATCAATATAATTGAGCAAATAATAAATGAATTAATAATAAAAGAAAAAAAACTCTAAATATAAAGAATATTGAAATCTGTAAAAATATTGAAAATATTAAAAAATATAAGTCGATGTGATAAATCTAAAGTATACTCTAAAGTATACTGATACTAAAGATCAATCAGATCTAATTTTTAGAAATGAAATAATTCTCTGAAGGAAAGAAATATTTACACAAGTGGTAGGAATAAAGAATAAATAAAAGCTGAGATTTTCGAGAATATTCTTGCATATAAATCAAGAATGGACAAATCGTTATTCTTGACGATTAATTAAATCACATTCTACTTTTAAATGTTACATCACATCGATATATCTAAAATAAATTTATAATATATGATTGATATATCGGAATAATTAGTCTTTGAAAACTTAATAAACTCAATCTCTTTTAATAAAAAATTTTATGTATTTTGTGTGGATATCAGATAAAGAAATCTACAATAGAAATAGCTTCCTTTTTTTAGTCAAACAATTTATTCAAATCTTATGAAATTCCTACAAAGGGAGAAAATTCAATATAAAGAACCAGGTTATATAAATGGAAGAATATTTAAACACTCACTCTAAACTCAGAAATCAATTTTCTTTTATTCATTTTCTTTCCTTCTAATTTTTCAAGAGACCGAAGTTCCTACTATTTACTTATACAATTCATTTCTTTGATATTTCCTATCCTTTGATTCAAATGAATTTCAAAACATGAATCATTTTTTACTATACACATATTCTATATTTATCCTCGAATAATAAATAAATTGCAATTAACATGTATAATGTAAAATGTGATGTAAAAAATGTGTAATGTAAAATGTGATGTAAAAATTTTCCTTTGTGATTGGAAATCTTGAATATCCTGAATTTTTCGAAGGAGATTGATTAACACAAATACTTTTCATCGTGCATTATATGTATTTAATTATATGAATAAATATCCTAATAATAATTGTGAATCGAAATGATGAGATTATAATTTAAGATTCGTTTTAATTGGAATACATACAACTATCTTAAATTGAATGGAGTTTACTCGATAAAAATTGTTTTCGAATTCGATAAAGAGAATGGAAGAGATTTCAAGATTTGATTTCGAAACAATAATTCATTCCTATAATAAGAATGATATTCTTATTGTCTTTTTAGAATTCATTTAAAATCTATGATAGAAGTCCATTTTTTTATATTTAATTAATCTGATGAATCAATTATTAAATGAAATAATTAAATAAAAAGATGAGATCGATAAAAATTATTTATAAAGACTATTAGAAAATTGTTCTTGATTTATCTGATTATCCTAATTTAATTAATAAGAGAAAGATAATTTAGTTTTAACTACTTGAAAATTTTGATTATTATTACTATCGATGCCAGGCAACATTAGTTAAAGTTGGTAAAAGGTATTTAGTATTATTTATGAGAGCTGTTATTAATGCCATTTAAATCTGAAACAATAAATTATAATGAACAGTTTCAACAGAGACTATTTAATTTATGACTTAATATTTTACTCTAAGAAATAATGATGTATCAATTCTTTAAAAACGAACTCTATAGATCGTTTTTTGAAAAGTTATCGTTCATATGGATTAATTATTGAATGGTAATTTATTGCGTAATAAATAATTCTCTCTTTTGATTTTTTTAAATAGTTTTCCCATTTATTACACTTCATTTGATAAATATTACGATAAAACATTTTAATAGAAAAATTATTCTTTACTTCATTTTTACTTCACTTTATTCTTAAACAACCAACATCTTTCTTGAAAATTTCGAAGATATAAGAATTATAACGTGTATAAATTTCTTAATACAAACTTGATGAAAGGATTCAAAGAGTTGATAAAAAAAAAAGAAAAACCGTCAGAAAAATAACAAAGAATGAAGAGGGGGAAAAAGTAACAAAGAAATTATCGAATAACTCAAGAAAATTCCGATATTGATGAAAACCGATTCGAAAAAATAATAAAGAATAAAAGAATTATTAAATAATTTAAAATACTAAATTTATATTACATATAATATAAAATTGGAAAATATTTTACGGAACAATTTGTCAATATGTGATTCTCGATTATTTCGAGTTATTAAGCTGAGTATTAAGCTGTAGTGAGTAGTAAGCTATCAGTATTAAGCTGAGAATTGCCTCGAGTCTTGAACAATGATGGAACGTGCACGAAATCACCGTGAACTCGTTCGAAAGAGAACGCGAGAAGAATTAACAGAGGATCGTGACTCAGTCGCCACGCGTTAACAAGAGTCTTCGCCGTGACACTATTGTCGGATGCCCGCGACTTCCGGTAACCTCGGAGCGCGGTGACCTCGCTACTTATTAACAACTATACATCGAGCTTATCGTCGAGATCATTCTGTAAATTTCGCGAGAATACTCAGGCTCAGGATATTCTCCAATAACGAGAACCTGCTCGAATTCTCGATTGCCAATTGAGATACTGACCGAAGGCCTACTTTGTACTACTCGCCATTATGTTTGGTAGACCCTTTGCTACTTTTTTCGAGTTGCTCATTAATTCTTTTGTTGCTTCTTCTTTTATTCTCAAAGTGAAGGATTGTTATATATATATATTTAATATATTGTATATATTTATGCAACGAGCAGGTAAATCCTTGGATTATGAAATTTTATTTTTATCCTTTAGAGATTAATAAGATGTTATGTCACAAAGTAATTTCTTATATGTAAAGTTATTATAATTTTTCTGATGTCATTGACAAAGGATGTATTGAGACGTTATTAATCCTACTTTGAAGATTTATCATATTTTGTAGTACTATAATATTATATTCTTTGATGGAAATTATTATTATTATTATTATTTTACATATAATTTTAATTTTAACTATAATCTATGGCATGTCTAAATATACATTACGAGTTTGTAATTTTAAAATCAATCTTGTTTTATCATCGTGATTTTTTTTAAAAATATCTTGTATATTAATCTGGAATTATAAACTATAAGAATAATGGTAATGTAAACTGTTTCTTCTTTATTTTATTCCTTGATATTCCTTCTTTTAGATGCACATTAAATTTCTTAATTCTAAAATTATCAAACTATGGGCTCGAATAATATCACATCAATTTCCTTAAATTATTAAGGAAATGATCTTTTTCATTGCCTTATCATTCTTTTTTATTCAATAAAAAAATTAAAAATAAACTTTTAAAAGTCATTATATATTAATCAGATTCCAAGATTGCCAGACTAATGGAGTTATTTTTAAACGATGTCAGATCAATTTCTTCTAGTCAATTCCTAATTCAATCCCCTTTCCATAATCCTCTTCCATCCTCAACGTGGAAAATTATTTGTAAATTATTTGTAAAATTGTCTCTTGGGTTATTCATATTTATTCCAAACAATTATAGATTTCTCAAAATGATGGAAAATACGATCTCAATTCATATGATATATCATATACAGAACAAAGAAGAACAAGATCTGTGATAGCACGTTGTTTTCCTCGAATAATTTTCCATTCCCTTTCTTTGAAGAAAGACTTAACTACAATTTCACATAACTTGGTAATTTTTAAAAAGATTCGCAGAATAGAATACACAGGATGATCGCGAGTAACGAACCCCCCAGGCTTATTCTTAATTACTAATTGACTTTAATAGCAGTATGCTCAGACTTACTAACCGGTTTGATGATCAAACGCATAAAATAATTGGTGGAACTAATTAAACGATGTTATCACGAGATACGTCACTCCTTAATTATTTCGAGCAATCACGATAGCGTATTAATCATGGGTAAATGTAAATTACGCCGCGCATTATAGCCGACCAGAATGGATACACATTCAAGTGTTTGAATAAATGTCTCGGTTGGATACAAATGACAAGTATTCGGGATACCATGAACGAGATTGAGTGGCTACTTGGGATGCGAGAATCTGTTTCCAGGGAGGTAGGTACATGTGTCTGAATGAATCCGTGGAATGCGCCCAGGAATTTTAGCCGAGAGGAAACGACTGATATGAATGCTCCTCCTTGTTTTCCGAATTGGTCTCTAAACAGGATCGTTGTTCAGGATCAAAAAAAAAAAAAAATAAAAAATAAAAAAAAATGAATGAATAAATAAATAAATAAATAAAAAGAAAAGAAAAAAAGAAATAAAAAACAGAGGATTTGATTCGTTTGATTCGTTTTCAGCTCGAAAATTTTAATCAAATTTCGACAAGGAAGGTAAATCAATGCCTGAGCAAAATATATCGAGTGCAAGGTTTGATTAAAATTTATAGGATTGCAAGATAGGATTAACTATATGTAATATCGTTGGATTCATTTCACTTTTAATCTTTTGAAAAATAATGACGTAAATGTGTGTATGTTTGGTTTGTTAATTTAAACATGAATCTGAAAGATACAAAGATAATCACGTATTACCTCTTTCATAAATATTAGGATACTGGCCCTCGATATAAAACGTTATAATCCATCCAGATTATCAGAGAAATTATTTATCGATCAGAATTGTATGCGATTATTTGTGTCTTCGATAATGAATAAATAATTATTTAAAGACACAAAGGTTTTCAGATTTATTACATATTTTTGTTAATAAATAACTATCTTAATATTAATACTTGTGAATAGAGATGTATAAAGATATTTATTTTTTTTTAAATATTTCCAAATATCTTTTAATAAATTCTCGTTTAATATTCATAAACGAGAAAATTCAAAATAACTAACTTTTTCTAGTTTTAATGAATTCATCACTTAAGAAGTTAAATAAATTTAAAAAAGCTTTTAAACAATTATTTGAAACTCGGATAACTCGGATCTTTTTCAAAATATTTGAAAGCTTAGAAATATCTAATGTTATCAATATTATTAAGAATCTTGAAATATTCATTCTATTAGACAAACGCATAATAGAATGAAAGACAACACAACGTTAATAAAAAAGATTAAATTGATTAATTCCACATAATAATTAAACAATTGATTTAAAAATATATCGAGATATATTACAAAGAAATTAGTATAAATAATCCAGAGAAGATCTTCAGACTGTTTGAAAGCCTAGCATAGATATCAGAAAGATAAAAGAGAAGTCATGCTACGGTGTCAATTAAAAAAAAAAAAAAAGAAAAAAAAAGTTTAAACAAACAAAAATTGAGTTTAATTATAATTTGCGGGAAAGAAAGGAAAGAAACACAGTATTTGGCCAGAATCGGACACTTAATGAATCTAATTAGAATCCATTTAGAGAAGTTCCATTTAATAAGAATCCAAGAGGAGAGAGTACGCGGAACAAAGAGAAATCGGAATGCCTAAGGGCACAAAGTGGAATCACAGTCAAAGAGTTAAGCGACGCGGTTAACAGTTAAAGGGTCAAGATAGAAGAGACGGAGAATTTTAAGATTAGCATCGTAATAGATTCAGTTTAATATACACGTACATATGCGGCTCTTATTCATATCTCTCGGTTTATTCATTCGGGATCGAGCTCACTTTCCGCGGCATCTCTTCCCACATCATGAATAATACACTGGAAAATTACGTTCTTGCACACTTCGTACGGTTGCCTCGCGATGAACCGTTTGGCGAAGGAAAGCGTGATACGTTGGTCTGGTCTTAACCGACTGCATGGTCAATATTTCCACTGGCTTATGTAGTCTTTCAAACGGTTCATTGTCGGGAGAAACGGACGAGGTCGGGTAATAAACTCGGGTAAAAAGCATATTACTCGATACGCTTCTTTTATGATACGCTATTTGTCGCCATCCTCGTTTCGAGGAGTGTCGGAGAAATTTATTAGAAGTTAGATTGAAGATCGTTAAAATCTCGTTAGGGACTGTATAGAAAAATAGTTGGGAGGGGAAGGAGGGCGGGAGAGAGAGAGAATTTAAAATCGTTGTTGAGAAATCGAAATGAGGAAAAAAACGTTTTATTAATGACTAATTTCTCTTCCGGTTGGAATGAAAAAAGAAACAAAAAAGAAGAGAGGGATGTGAGTAACAAATGGACTGTTATCAAACGCAAAAGTTATTTGCATAAACTCTCGCCATCTCGAATCAAAAATGTTCTTTCGGTTAATTCGTGTATCTCATTTTCTTTGTGAGAAAACTATTTCGTTAACTAAACTTAAAGTATTTTTGAAAATGACAAATAAAGAGGATAAATAATTACTCTCTCGAAATAAAATATATATAAAGGAAATATAAGATTTCATCTTTTGATTGAAAAATTATGAAAATTAAGAAATATGAAAATAATAAATAAAGAGGATAAATAATTATTTTTAATAGAATAATAAATAAATTCATTTGAGAAATAAATTACTTTCAAATGATTTATTTATTATATGTTTAATTATTTTAAATGATAATAACAAGTGAAAAATAACGAACAATATCTTTCAATATTTCAATTTTATAAAAAACAGATGTTTCATATTTGAAAATTGACTACAGATGCATAATATATATTTAAACATACTATACGATAATAATATAATCAAATTGATAAATATAATTATGTCATGAAATTTAAAATTAATGCTACTGATATCTATATATTTTTACAAAATATACTTGATTTACACCTATTTAAATAACTAAATAATAAATATATTTTTTTTGAAAATGTAATATATTTCAATTGCAATATATTTTCTTTAAAAAAACACCGCAAAAAAATTGTTATCTAAATAATTTATAAAAAAAAAAAAGAAATTTTTCTCTTATCCTCAAAAATATTTAGTCTTGAAAGGTTTTTTCCTCTTATCTTTAACAAAGTTTAGTCTTGAAAGGATTAAATAAGAAAGAAAGACCTGAAATCCTTCATCTTAAGAGACTAGAACTACTAACATGATAAACTTTAGACTTCTCATTTTATACTGAAAAGATTTTTAGAGATATAAATATAATCAGAAAATAAATATAATTTATTTATTTTCATCGTTGTAAATCCAAAACGATAATTGTAATGTCAAAAATCAAAAATCTAAATTAAATCCGATAATCCTTAAAACGTAATCCCTACCGTTACTCATAAAAAATACACTCAAATATTAAACCAACCCCTCCTCCACTGTCCATTTTTCGTATACAATCATCGCATGAACTTTCATTACTGATCCGGCATTACGTATCCAATAATAATCACAGTGCTCACCGCCGGTTAGCTTTGCTAAATCTTTAATATCGAACATCCTCGTAAACACAACAAATATATACACACACACACACATACATATACACATACCATCTTCCTTTTGGATTCGAACTAAAATTTGTATCGAAATCTCCGCGATCTTTCGCAAGGGACTTCGCAAGAGAAGAACGCAAACTTCATTTAATTAAACTGCTAATTAACGAGGAGAGGAGAGAGGGGATAGCCGCGAGGTAGGCAACGTTAAAAAAGAAACGTATGACTCTGTTTACCATCCTTCCAACCCCGGCGAGTAAACAGGCCGCGCGTAATTGAAAGGTGGAAGGCGAAGTGGATGTCGATGTCGAGCGATTTTCTCGAACGATCTCGACCTCTTCCTCTCTCCTGCGTGGTAACAATGGCTGGGCGTGACTAAACAAGAAGCAGGGATTTACGCAACGTTTAATATCGTGAAAAAATGTCCAACGTTCGTTCGTGTACGTTCATACGTCGTCGTGATTTCTACTAGGTTCAAGGAAAATGTTTTTGCTACGGGACGAGAAGAGAGTTGCAAGAGCAACTTTGAGTAACTCGTGAAAAAGGATGGTTCCTTTCCGGATCGATCGAGATGGGATGGCATGATTGAATAAAAAATTAATTTCTTTTTCAAAGTCGTTGGTTCTTTTTTTTCTTTTTTTTATTTCAACGTCGCTCTCGTTTTTCTTCTTCTCTTTTTTTTTTCTTTTTTTCTTGTCTGCGCTTGTTTATGGAGATCGCGCATCGATCGTGCGTGTTTGCGGTTATTAGCAGCGATTAATATGGAGATGGATGACTCGCGGAAGTGTGATTAGGAGGTATTACGGCGTGGAACGACTCTGTTGCTTTCCTCGGGCATTTGAATTTGCATTTCCGAGCATTCGCCTTGGGTTTTCTGTACAGTTTTATACAATGAGATTGCGGACGAGACTAATATGATATTTCGTTATCTTAAATTTTTGTAATGGAGTATCGTGATATTCTTAGAATATTGTGAAATTGCAAAGAAGTTGAAATAATATTCAAATATCTTAAATTTTGTAGCGTGTAATATTGTAATATAGTTAACATACTCGCAATAACTTACAAAGAGATCAAAATGAGATCTAAATATTTTAAATTTTAAAAATAAACATTTAATAAATCTATTTGGATATGACTAAAAATTGATTAGAGAACGAAATAAAGATATTATTTAATAATTTTGAATATTTGAAATGTTAGAAAATAGCCTAGAGAATAAGATTGATATATCGAATACTAAATGTAAAAAGTAATATTTATCTATAATTAAAAAATAAAATAAAATTAAAATATCAATTGGCTGAAAAAGTTGTGTATCGTTTAACAACTTAAACATTAGATCTGAAGTAATCCTTCGAGATATGATAGATTCCGAGAATATCTTAAATTTTCGTAGCAATGTTGGATCCATTTAACTATGAATCAAAATTGATTATCTCGAGAAGAAATTTTTTAATAATTAATATACAAAAAATTTTAAATGACTAAATTAATCTTAAATATAAATATGATATGAGAAAGTAATATCAATTTACATCAAAAATTGAAAAGAATTGAACATTTAAAAATATAATATTTTTAAATTTACGATAAGTGTTTAAATCATTTTTTATTTTTTTATTTTATTTTATTTTTTTTATTTTCCTTTTTTCTTCAATTCAATTAAAAGTTCAATTGGAAGATTGATAGATAGTAGAAAATTTCGTTAATAAAAGGGTGAAAATTTTTATGAAAGTGTTGAAATCGTGTTTTTGCTCGTTTTACCGTGGCATGTTTCTATACGAGAGAAGGGTAGATGATTCTTTTTTAAAGGATTAAAAGAAAATTCAATCAGCGTAACTGAAAAGGAATACGAGAAACGAGTGGAAAATGCATGGTGAATGGTACAAAGCTTTATTGCAATACGAAAGAGAAATATATAACCGGAGAGACCAAAGTGGCTGATACTTTACAAGGTAAAGATTACATTATCGTAGAATAACCAGCCACTTTTATCTATATCTTTAGTATTTCTCGTAGTCTGCGAATTTCATTGAATTAATTAAAGTACAAAAAAAAAAAAAAATAGGAAAAAAAAAGAAAGTGTCACACACGAGAGACTCTATTAATTAAAGATTCATCGATTAAATTAGAGCCTCAGAAATCCTGTGGAATCGAACGCAAAAATTTAATTCCATTTCGCCCTTTTTTTTTCCACCAATGAAAAGACCATCTGGCACTTGTCAATGTATATACTCTCTAATCGCTTTATTCTTGACTTTTAATTCCGCAAAATATTAGAGGTATAAATTAATTCGATATCATTTTAAAAGAAAAGCAAAATTTTAATAACAAAATTATTAGCATAATTAATAGCATCTATTATTCGACTAACAACAAAAAATGTTCTGCAGATTGAAAATTGAGAAAAACTCGAAACTCTGGAGAAATTTCGTTACCGGCAAAACTTCATTTCTGCGAAGTTTCAAATTTTTCGAAATTGGCGAACTTCTCTTTTAAGTCTTGCTCATTTATACAATCACGCGGATGACACTTTCTAAAAATCACTTTTCAAAAGCAAAAGATAGAATATTTAAATTTAATAATAAAAATAAGAATAAATCTAAGAATAAATGGATCAAAATCAAATTATTCAATTTTTAAAAAATTAACGTAAAATCGATTTAATAAAATTCTTAATCGAATCAATTTCTTAAAGAAGAAATAATTCTTCGACACATTTCGACATTTCCAAAAAAGCTTCTAATCAGAAACAGTGCACTTTTCAGAAAGAGTTTTCGCAGGGCGGAAAAGGGTTTAGAGTAATGTTATTTCGCGAGAAATTTCAATGCTCGTCTTTTTTAAAAGAAAGAAGGAGAGGAAGAAAAAAGGAATGGCGTCGCGCGAAACGACAAAACGAGAAAAGCAACTAACGTTATCTTGTCGAGCACGGACCCCTGTGTGATTAAAGTTCCACCTGAAATATTCATCGGACGCGCGTATTAAAAACGAGCACTCACGCTTTCACGATATCATCCCGTATGCATTCAACAAGATAGAACAACAGTTGCACTTTCACCGCGTGCATATGCGTGAATTTGTGCAAAAATATTCCAAGTGCGGCACACTTCAATAGCGAACGATGACCTTATGATTCATTCCACGACCGACATTTTTGCATTCGAATCGAAAATGATACCTCGTAACATCGATTTTTACATATGTAAAAAATATGAAATAATATCGCGTTCTATACTATCTTCTTTAAAAAAAAAAAAAACTCTTATTCATCATTTCGAAACGTGTGTAAAAATTGAAATTCACCTCTTTCGCTTTGTGAATTCTTTGTTAGAAAGAATATAAGCATAGTGAGATTTTTATCGAGGAGTTTAAATCAGCCGTCATTTGCGCGGACTAGATCGATATGCGTCCTTGTTTATTGTCGTTTCTTTTCTTACCTTTGTGTTTACTTTCTCTACCGTTTTAAACTGCATTGTGTTGTCTCGTAAAGAATAATGATTACGCGTCGAATTAAATCATGATTTCGAATTCGAGTCATATTTCATCAAGGTTCATTTTTTATTTGATTTTTGAAAAATATTAATTATTTTGACAAAGAAATTTTATAATAAAATGGAGATGATCGATTCAGCTTTTGAATGATTCATTTTAAAATTCATCTCAACAATCTTAAAAGACATATAGAATATTCTAACTTAATTTAAATGTTAAAAATTACATAGAATTTAAAATATTTTCATGTACAAAAGTAAAAAAAGAGTATTTAAAGTAACTCGAGAGTATTTAAAATAAGAAGAATATAGAATTTAAATATAATTGCTGTAGTTATTCGAAAATGATATTCGAAGAAGGAAGAATGAATATCATAGACTGCAAATATTAGTTCTTCTATGGAAAATTTTTATTGATCTAACTTGGCTAATGGTTTTCGTCCTCCATTAGTAGATAATTATCGTTCATTTTCGAATTAATAGTGGAAATGTAAACATCCTAAAAAGAGAGATCATTTTGAAGATGGATAAAAGGAAAAACTCGAAATTGCGCTTTCACTTTATAAAAACATTCGTCCTGATAAGAAAATGGTACAAGAAATGGCACTATATTTAAATTTTATTAAGAAAATTAAAGATGTAGTTCAAAATAAATTATAACATTCATGAAAATGCTTTTAAATTACATATCATTGTATTATTATTGAATTTAACAAGGAAAAAAATGTGCAAATAGATACACCCTCATTTTAATTAATTAACCCTCATATTTGTCTCTCAATTTCCTAATTTAATTTGTCTTTTTATGTCAATAATGTGATAATTGGAAAATCGATGTGATGAAACGATAAATAATTAATACTTTTTACGTGAAATTTCGTTTAGAATAATTTACATATTTAGCGAAAACAATTTTCAATGCATTTAAGAATCTGATTAAAATTCTTGATTAATTTACATCTTAAAATTTTAATCATTTTCTATTCCACATTTAAATAACACTTTCAAGAACATTATTTTTACACGATATAAGAAAATTTAAGACTGAAAATAGTTAAATTTACAAAATGAAAAATATTGTTGAGAAATGATAAAGAGATATGCAGATATTGCTCTTACACATTTCATATTCCATAAATAATATTGACGCAAGAGACAGTGTTAATAAACATTCCTTTAATAATTATTAATATACCAATTTAATTTTAGATACATATTCAAATTGCGTCTGATGGAAATATCCTCGAAAAAAACAATTTCTTTGATTAACTTTTCATCTTATAGCATCGAATCTTATTTGACATATATTATAGCATTTGTAATATGATTTATGTCGTAATAAATATATTTTCTTTCCATTTAGATGAAGCCTTTTTATATTTTTGCAGAAATTACAAAACTATTTTTTAATAATTGAAAATTATTCAATGATATTTATTTATAATTCTCCATATTCATTTCTTTCCTTGTAGATTCACAATGTTCAATCCTTAAGATGATTATTATTATGAAAAAGCTTCATAAAACTTAAACTTATATATTAAAATAATATTAAAGTAAAACATAATATACGTTAATATATAAGATATTGGAATTTATTTGTGCATTGATTTCAAAAGCTATTATCATCCTTGTGAACAAAAATACTTCGAAGAATTTCCCGAGAACAAAGGATTAATAATCAACTGGAGAATCAATAACTCAAACTGCAAAATAAATAAGATACGCTACGGAATAATCTGATATTCACTAAAGAAATCACAATAGAAAAGAAAAATTACTAAAAAAAAAAAAAAAAAAAAAATAAAGAGCAAAATAAATAAATAAAACATGCTACTTATGAAATAATCTAACATCATTGCACTAAAAAACAAATAATAAAACAAAGAAAAAAATTTTATTAAAAAATTATCGCTTATATATATGCTTTAATGTTATTATCTCTTTTATATTATTATCTCTTCAATAATTCAAACAACTATTAAAAATAAACTGCAAAGATACACTGCTTATAAAATAATCTGACGTTCACCATAAAAAATCATAACGCAAAAAATTATCAATAATCGATTCTCACGCGTACCTGTCGTAGATAAATCATCCAAGATCAATTATCACTTTTGAAACAACGAATCTAAACTAAATCTCTGCGCGATACGGAAACAGAACGAGGCACGAACGTTTACTGGCAGACGCTCCCGTAGGTAAACTGTACACTAGTTGCGGGTTGAACGCACCTGCACTCAAAGTTAAACGAACGCTCCCCCCACGTCCTTCCTATTCAATAGGCGGTAGGCCGGATAAAGGGCCCCTAGGTGAGGTTCTAGGCCCCCATAGAACGGGGCCGTGGGATGACGCACGATGGCATGCCCGTTTGTCCATTCTTGGATTCGTTTCTGGCTGCATTCTCCGTGCGTACAAATCAACCGTGAAGGATTCAAGGTTAGGGAGAGATCGGTTGTATTCCTTGAAAAATGAAAGATTTAGAGGAAAGTAAGAGTTTTCGTGAAGAAATATAAATGTAGAGTGTAAAATTTGATTAAAGATTTAAATTATAAAATAATTCAATTATTTATCCTTAATGGAATAATGCAATTATCACATTGTGCTTTATTTATTATTTATCAATGCATGTACAACGATTGGTTAAATTTTAACGAACCATTGTTGCTCGTTCGATGTTTTGAATTTTGGAGTAAGAAAAAATTAATAAAAAAATAGGATAAAGAAGATTTTAATTTTTGTTAGAATTTCGTAAGAATTTCAATATTTTTTGATTGATCATTATTTATGAAGTAATAGAAGAATTTATGTAATAATAAAAATTACACCAATGTAATTTTTCGAGCTCCGTTCGAAAACGGAGTTGTTTTGGTAACGAAATAAAGCTTAAAAGAAAATTTACATACATGATATTACTGAAAAAAGAAAAGAAAAAAATCATTAAAGCAGATATTTGTTGTATGAAAGAAATTTTGTCAAAAAAATTGTTGTAATAAAATATTTGTGCTTTTGGAATTTTTTGAATATTCTGAAATATTTAGTATAAATAATTTAATAATAAAAGCTGTACGAGAATTCAATACGCAAAATAAAAGCACAAAAAATATTTTAACAATTTATCAAAATATTTTTACCATAACTTTAAATAATTCAAATTTTTAGAAATTTCATAACATTTTAAATATTAAGTAAAAAAAGAAATAATAATGGAGAACGGATTAAACGATTCTCGAAATTTCCAAAATCACAATTATTAATCAAAAACATAGTATCGATTATGTATCGATTGAAGAAAAATTAAAAATTATACGTTCTATTAATGCAACGTTGTATTTAATAGTTTAAGGTATCGATAAGAGTCTTTCAATATCGATAAAAATCGATATACAAAAAGGAGAAAAAAATTGTTTCGGAGTAAAATAATAGCTGTGGTTAATTATTTATGTAAAATTCGTTCCATCGAATTCAGTGATCGTATGATATTTTATGAATGATTTACATGATATGGAAATAAACGTCGAAACATAAGTGCTTACTTGAATGCAATATTAAAAATATTTTTGCATATATCTCGGAAAATAAAACAGAGCTTTGGTTATACGGAATTGATAGACCTTACACATTTTGAATATTTATTAAAATAAATTTTTCTTTACCAATCCCAGTATATAATTATTTTATTATTCTTAACATTTTTAAATTTTTTATTCTTTCTTTGTCAAAATCATATGTCGTAATTCATTTTAATCTTAACTATACTAAACTACTTAATCTATTTAATCTAAACTAATACTAAACTAAATTAATAAAATTATGAAAGAAAAAATCAATGATTTTGAAATTTCAAAGAATATGACTTCGAAAATATAACGATGAAAGAAGATATTAATGATTTTCAAATCTTATAAAATAAAATTTTAAGAATATATTATAATCTCTCTCAAATCTTTCTCAAATTTTTCTCAAATCAAAATATATATATAACTTTAGTTATTACATCTGATAAATCTAACAAATCGTTGATAATTTGCAATCTGAATTTTTAAACAGAAAAATCAATATAAAAGATACATTTCGTAAAATCAATTTATCAATATAATTAATATTTTTCAATTTTAATAATATCAGAAAATATTCCAATATTATCAACTTATTATTGATAATTTTATTGATAACTAAATTTCGTCTTATCAGAATGATTGTTATCTTAATAAATGTATTACATAACGTAATCGAAAAATGTTATTTCATTCCGTATCTTAAATTACATGGAAACTATACACTGCTGATATATCAACGGTTTTACTAAATAATAAATACGGCTTAAACTTCGTAATTTTTACCAGGTAATGAATCTTTATTAAAAACAGCAGGTGTAAGAATTCCGAATGAAGATGTAGATCAGTTATTCCTATTATTTATGACAGGCAAAGTAAAAAGAATGCATGTATTTCTTAACAATAAAGTAGAAAGAATGAAGGAATAAAGTAGAAGGAATGCATACATTTTTCAGGAATACAAAATTATGAATCAGTATTATTCTTTCAATTCTGAAATATCTTTAAAAATAATTTCTAAAAATTATTAAAATACCAAAGTTATAATTACTCGATATAAAAATATACCAAGATATATCATTTAACAAGAACAAAATAATTAAAATACATTTTTTCTAACATTAAATGCAATATCTTATTAAAAATTCTTAAAATCCAGAAACTGTCAAACCAACATGAAAAAGAGAAAAAAAACCGTTTCATAATTAATTGAGTAATTAGTACCAGACTGATTTATTATTAACGATCAAAAATTAATTTACATCGTTGTTTTACCAAACCATCGATTCTTAACGGCATTAATAAAGTAAGAAATAAAATTTAAAAGTTAATATTTTATTCAACAGTCGCTAAACGGTCGCCCATCTTCTCTGATAAAATCTTAATGGAATCGATACTCTTGATGCAAGAACATATTTAGAAAGCGAGCGCATAAAGACCGCTGATAAATAACGAAACATGAAGTTCTGTAAAATGGAAAGGAGTTTATACACCCTCCTTTGATACGTTTTCAAACAGCTTTCCAATTTAAAGGTTGAATTCCGCGCGCAAAGCCCCTACCTTGATCCTCTAAATTTCTATCGTTCCTTGCGCAGATTTTCAATAAAACGTTCCCTCTCGCTACAAAATACTACTTCCGGAACTAGAAGACGCGGGTCGACTTTTTACCATCTCCGAACGACGTAAAAACCGTGATTGCGAAACGAGGACGTTTGTATAGTATAACAAATGTTTCACAGTAACATCCTTGTCACGTACACTCCGGTTCATAAGTATGCAGATACTTTAATGCGGATACTTTATATCGAAAAAAAGTTTATTAAAAATTATAAATTCGCATATTCGTATATATTTATTTAAATCAATTTTATGTATCTATTTCGTACTACGTAGGAAAATATATTTTATCAATTTATATATAACTTATGTATAATGCATTTAATGCCTCGTTACGATATATTAATTCTTCTCTTCTAACTGCGTTTAAATTAAAATTAAATTAAAAATACTTTTAAATTAAAAGCAGTCTTTGCCATTAATTTTTCCATTAATTTAAAGTTAATATTTTTCCACTCAGTTTATAAAAGTTTTTATAAACTTTTTTAATTTTATATTTTTTAATTTTGCTCATTGTTTTCTTCGAACTTTTCTCTATAATTGATACACCATACGAATTATTTAAAGAATTTGTTTTTTTTTTAGATATTATTAAATATATACCTGTAATTTATTTTAGCAGAAATAATTTAAAACGATGATATATTATCGAATATGACATGATAATAAATGATTACAATAAATAAATAAACAATTGTTTGTCAATGGATTATTATAAAAAACTATTCGTATTACTTGTGAACAGAAATATATGATGAACACAGAAACATAAGTTTCTGTGTCATTGAAAATCGAACGAAAATGCAACGGAAACGATCGTTTCGTTGCGCAATCTGCTTCGTTATTATTTGCTATGCAAGAGTTCCCTGATATCATATCTTCGAACGATAAAAGGAAAAAAAAAAAGAAAAAAAAGATACTCGAATTGGCTTGGATAGAATTCTATGGACGAGGCGGCGGTCGATGAAAAGGGTCGATAGTTTGATTGCTAATCAAATGAAACGACGCGAATTATTTCGAGTGGCTCGTTATACCATTCCGTTATTGGGAAACGCGTGATTGAAAATGACTTAATTTGACACGATTCGACGTGTAACCAGTTTCGAACACGTTCGATTAACGGCGGAGATCAAAGGACGTTTGTCGATATAACGATCATGTAAGAGGGTAATTGGCGAGCTTTTGTAAGTGAAAGCGTTAAAGGGGTTAAGGAGGAACTCAAGATCGAAATTTCGCGGAAACGAGGCTTCTTGACGGTGTAATGCGATGCTTTTCAATCTTTCTCTCAGTTGCTATTCCCTTTTGTAATATTCGAATAATTTATGTAAGGCGTCATGCAACACCAAAAACCCAAGGGCCCTATACAATAGTAGCAAGCCATTGCAGTATTTTTCTCTTGCAATTCACAAACATGAAAATGCGTCGAGGAAAAAGAAAATTTAGAACATTCGTTTCGAAAAAATGACTAACCATGAGCAAAGCATCGTCAATAAACTCGTTTCATAAAAATTGTCCATCTTATTTCTACGCTCTTCTGGTATTTTCATAAATCCTTTAGATATACAATTCTTCCCTCCCTTATATCAAATAGAAAAAATTGAAAAAAAATGAATAATTATCTAAAAAAAAACACCTCAATTTTGATTATTTTTTAATATTACAGAGAACAGAATTTTAAATAATTTTTTCCTATATATAACTATTCTTATTTAGTTTTCGAGATATTTAGAAAGAAAAATTGCCACTATTATAGAATTTTACCTATATATACACCCATATCCGTGATAAAGCGTACATTAGCATGTAATTGCCAGTTATCAACCGTTTATAATACATTACGGTACCCAAAATCTATAACGGGTGGGCTAATATTATCTTATTTAATCTGTTCATAGAATGTATTTTATTTTTAACACAAAAAGAAAATAAAATATAAAATGGACAAATTATGACAATGATTTTATAACAATAAATACTAAGCATGAGATTGATGTCGTTCTCATAATAATTTCGGTTGTCCAAGAATTGTTTTATATTTTATTTTCGCATTCCACAAACCCAAAAGATTTAAAGAATCCGTGGAATGCTTGGTATGGGTTGACATTATTTCAAGCCTATCACAATTTATAAGGCAAGAGTTTTTTGATCGTTCACCCGTTATACGTAATAATTACACGTTGCTGTGTATTTATATATATTAACAGAAAATGAATAATAGTCGCATGCTTGTATACGCTATTAAATGAGTATTTAATGAAATTTTATGGATGATTTTTTTTTTATAGATATCTTCAAAATTAAAATCGAAGTACGATTATATACAATTATGTATAAAATTGTTCAAAATTTCCTCTATAAATGTCCTCTATAACATATCCAAAAATCATGAAAATTGACAAGGAAGATTTTTTTTCAGATAATTGATATGGTTTTATATTTTTTTGGAATAATTATATTTGAATAAAAAAAAGTTAAAAATTACTAATTAAAAAAATAGCGTCCTCTCTAAAAAAAAGTTTTACAAGGTTAGAAACCATTTATGTAATAAGTGTCTATATATGGAGGAGAAGAGAATCAATTTAAAATCAATTTTTTATTAAAATAGTTTTATCGTTAAATGGCAAAATCGATACGTTATTTAGAAGATACTCAAGGATAGTGAATTTCGCTAAACTTTGCAAAAATTCATTACTAATTTAGAAAAATAAAGAAAAAAAAGAAAATTATAAGAAAGAACACAAGCATAAAATTTGTATCAAATTGAAAAATATTATAAAGTGAATTAATTTCAGGAAAAAAGTGAAACAATTCATCTTCTTTATTTTTGATCTTCTCTCAAGTTTGAAAGATGAAAAGTTTTAATTACTAATATCAAAATAAAATAAATTTCGTTTGCAATGCAAATAATAATAATAATAATAATTTGCAAATACCATTTACCATTTTTTCACCTTCATGTTTTCATTCAATTTCGAACTACCAATCCATTGTTAACAATATACTTATTACAAAGAAATGTTTATTATCAATTCCGTTAAACGAAAAATATAAAAAAAATATATTTTTTTTTCATTTATAAATACGAGCTGTGACAATACGCGCCGTTTCGTCATTTTTTCACAAAGCAGCTTCAAACTACAATCCCGTGGAACTTTAATAATCTCCGCCCACGTTTCACGCGTAGGTGCAAAGCGATTGAGGCTTTGTATTGCGGTACGACCTCGCCTCGTGCCGGAAAATTAGCGCTAACCGCGAAATAATGTACCAATTCCTATTTTGTCTTGTTACTGATTCGTGCTGTAAAATCCTATGCTTTAATCGTGCGAAATATTGAAGTCATTTTATCGAAAATTTTTTTATACGGAACTTAATATCTTACATTTCACGTTCCAAATGTGATGATATTAATATTGAAATTCTTGCTTTATAATGAGAACTTAATATTAATTAAATATAAATTAATTTATTGTCAATTATTAGATTCTAAAATATTTCTCTAATAACGTACAATAGACATATCGTAGAGAAATAAAAAATTTGTTTATATCTCTCTATTCTTTTGAAAAAAAAAATTAACGTTATTTTTGATCTGAAAATTGTTTTCGTATTTATTTTAATAAAATTCAAAATTAATTTCGCAAAAGATTTATTTACAATAAGAAGAATTGTAAATTGGAAGAGCTAAGAATTTAGCAATTTTAATATTGATATTCCGTCAATTGTTAACAATTCAAAAGAAATTTTACTCGAATTTTTATTTTTATTAAAGAAAACTTTAAACATTTAATATAATGTAATAGAAAAATTAATAAATTTCTCAGATTTTTTGAAAACTGAATATCCTCAAGCATAGTTTTTACCATACGACAAAAAGTTCGACAAGATTCAAAGAACTGAATTTCGTTGGATTTCGTGCATATAGATTTTTATTACTGTCTTTTTACAAACGTCTTGCTCTCTTTGATCACGTTTGCATGGTATGATTTGTTTCCTACGATGCCTATATCACCGTGCTTTTGTCACGAGCTCAAAGGAAGGGGTTATGATAAACTTCTCGAATCTTCAAGAGTCAGCACGGGGGTAGTGAATTCTCGGTATCGGTTTTAGTTTTGAATTCCTGTGCTGTGCGACTATAGTCCCAGGTCTATTCTCACGAACGGTATTAAACATAACTTTACTTATCTATTTCTCGAAGCACGAGAGTAATAATAATATAATTAGACTTAGATGTAAATAATCTGGATCTATGAAATATGAAAAAATATCTGTTGATTTGATATTCAACATTTAAATAAATGAAATTTGATAATAGATAATACCATTTTGATAATTAAGATTTGATACTCGATATTTTAAAATATTTTTTGATACTAAAATTGTTATTATTATTCTGCATCAATTGATTTGCATTCATTTATATGCAAAGTTTCATAATACTTTGATTTTCCAGATTTCCTAATCTTTTTTCTAGAAGATTAACATTCGTGAAGTTATTCAAGCACTTTTCACAATGAAATCGATGTGAAATCAGTGAAACCGTATTGATAAAATATTAAAAAATTACTTAAAATTATTTAAAATTATTTAAAAATATAATTTAAAAAAAATAAAGAAGGGTGACTTCAACATTTGCACTTCATAATATATAATATCACGTTATCGTTATGAACCAGGAAGCAATTTATCCCTTAACAAACAACGTTCTTCTTATTAATTTTAAATGAGGATAATGTCAACAACCATCAGCTAAATCATGCTCGATACTGCGATGCCCCAATATTTTCATGTATTGCGATTTTAATAAAGAGTTAATATTGCATTATTTATTTTTAAATAAAAAATAAATCATTTTCGTATAATTAAAAAAATTAAAATCAATATCATTTGTACGAAATTGATTTTATAACGATATTTGAAATCAAGAAATCACGTGAAATCACTATGAAATCACTGAATTTTGTATGAATTTATTTTTCCTTCAACTAATCAGCTCCTCGCTTTTAATTTTAAATACGATTGTTCTAAATTTGATATTGTTCGATTTTTTTTTATATATTCTATTAGTATATACATAAATATCAAATTATTTGAATTAACAAATCTTTTTATTTAGCAAGTAATAAAATTCTTATTAGTAAATCCGTCATAGTTGTTTGTTAATTACAAAATTATAATTTGTTATGAATCACCTATTAATATAAGTGTCAACACATCGTTAAAATAACTAATGATTAAATTACATTATTTTAACTTTTATGTAAAATTGTACGAAATTGAATGACTGAAAAACTTATAAAATAAACATGATATACAAAAAAAAAATCAAACAAATTATTTAAAGGATATCTCTATTGAAGCTCTATTTTTCCAATTTCATAAAAATTTGATTTCGCATAAAAATCCATGATTCATTTGCCTGGTTAATGATCGTGTATAATCATAATGAAAAATTGCGTTCTTTTAAAAACAAACATAACATAAATTCAGACTAAACACATTGTTAATCGTACAATTGACTCTTTATAAAATTTGTTATTATAAAAAAATTAATATCGTACATTTATAAATGGAAGAAGAATTATCGAAAAAAGAAACAATTAATCTCGATCAAACGTATCAAACTGTTATGCCAATTCACAAAAACATTTTACATAATTAATATATCCGTTCGCATTACCGAGATTTCCATCCATAACAAAAGAACCGTGAATAGAAGTTATCAACCTCGATAACTCGGGTCTAATTAAAAATATACGACCTTGGTTGAAACAGATTAAGAGTGATAAATTCTAACAAACTCGACAGCAGCGTAAAATTACCGTCAAAATTTGAAAACCTCGAAATTCTAAACGAACGACCGAACTATTATTAAACAAGATACACATGCAGACAATGAATCAACATGAATCTCTATTTATTACGTATTACAATTCAGATGCATGTATTCATGAAAATATTTGATAAACTTTTTTTATTTTTTAAAATAAAAAAAGTGTATCAAATATTAATGAACAATATTAATGAAATTTTAATGAACAATTTTTTATTATTTTATTTTATGAGTTTATAGAGCATAAAGGTTATATATTTTGTAATTTTTTTTTATTAAATATCGTTTTAAGGAAAATAATGGAAATCAATTTAAAATTTCAATGCATTTCGATTTTATAATTAATTATTATACGTGTATGATGCGAGATGAAATTTAAAACAAAATTTTAAATGAAATGTTCAAAATTTAATATTCTATTACTCTGTTGTAAAAAAAAATCTCTAGAGTAAAAATTATATTTAAAACAGAAAAAAATATATGAAAAGATTGAAATTTTTAAGGGTTGATTTCATTTCGTTAATGAGATTTCTCGTTGACAATGAAATCATATATAAATTATTCTACATATGTACAAACTTTTATTAAAAATTTTATTAAAAATTTAGATGAATTTCTCTACAAGATATTATTCAACTTTCGTGAACCACTATATATATGCAATGAGAACGTAACAAAGCCACGTGCATCCTATCGCAAGGAAAGAAATTTGATCTCTCGTATGGAAAAAATAAAAAAAATAAAAAAAAAATAAAAAAAAAGTAAAAAAAAAATAAAAATTGTCGAAAACCTGACCCGATTGGGGAAACAAAAAACCGTTCCTATTTCTAGTTTAGGAGGCCAACGCCACTTAACACCGAAATTCAACCGGTAGAAACTCGGTATTCCGAATATACAACAGAATAGCAGGAAAATCGGACGAAAGGCTCGCGAGAGGGCGTGAAAAAACGTAGCCTGCATAAACACCGCCGATGAAAAGAGAAATGTAGGTCGTGGATGGAAAGGGCGTCAAAGATATCGCAATAATATTAAACGGTTACAATAACTCCATGGCGGCGCGTGCTCGGTTTATTCATGGATTTAATAACAACCGAGGCTGAATTTCGCTGGCTGTTTACCTTGAGAAATCGGTTGAAACCGATAGAAGGAATAACGCTCGATTTCTTCGACCGCGATTCGTGAATCTGGACTAACTACTTTTACATGGCGCGTAACGCGATCACTTGTAATTCTACGCGGAGCGACAGGAAAGGGGATCATCTATACGCCATCATGGATTTATTTATGCGACTTCGTGAGTGGACCGTGATTGCATTCCCTTAACCCAGTGTTTCCCAATGCTTTCAGTGACATGGCCCTCTTTTATAATAATCGAATAAACTATGGTCCACTGTATCCGTCACAAGTGCGTAAGATTGTATTTTTGATAGGATAAAATAAATATTTTATCTTTGACGATTATCTGTACAGAGTCGATTGTAAAAATATCAGTGGAATATTAAAAATATGTCGTAGAAAAATATAAAATATCTATTTAATATTTATCATACCGATGAATCATTAATATTTTTTCAATATCTGTCATGGTAAGTTATAAATCTCTTTTATTTATTCCCATTTATTCGTATAACCATTGAAATAAATAAGTAAAAATTTTTATCATACAATTTTCTGCATAAATATTTAAAGATCGAAGTAAATTTTTATTAATATGCGAATCTGAATATTTAAAAATCATCCGTTTATATAAAATAACAATAAGAAGATGATTGAGCATTCTATAAACGCTATGAAAATAGACATGTGTTTCGACCGGAAGTGGCGCATCTACAAATAAGATCATATAACATCGCGTGACTGTGAACAAGGGAATAAAGTATCCCCTTGTCCATATATCGTTTCAAAGGACTTCTTTGGGAATATATATATATATATATATATATATATATATATATATATGTATTGTACATATATATATATGTACTGTCGTTAATTATACAAGTATAATATATAATATAAGTATAATATAAGTATAATATATGAACGAATGTAAAAACTATATTATCTTATAAAAAACAATAAAGTCTTCATAATGAAAAGATTAAACTAAATTAAGTTTTATCGAAAAAGAATGTACTTTGTATAGAAATTGAAAAGATAGAACGAAATGAAATATCAACTTGATATAGAATCACAAAGGATTAATCCTTGTCTGATAATAATATATGTTATTGATGTGATATCGTTTCAATTTCTAGATATTTATATTCATATATAAGAATGAAGGATTAGCTATATATTAGAAGACATTATTTGATAGATATATATAACATATTAAATTTTTATATAGATATTAATTATATGAATAAAATGATGGGAAATATTTGAAAGAATCTGTTAATATTGCGTTGAGCTACTTCAATCTAACAAAATATATTAATTTACTTGTAATATAAATTACTTGTAATTTAAATTAGTTATTTATTATAGTATTATATTTTAGATAATAATTATTTCATCAAAAGTTTTCATATTTTAATTAGAAGAATATGATATTAGAGAGATGCTTGAATTTCCCGATATTATATCACATATTATATTAAGCTATTGCAAAGTATTCAAATGAAAAAAAAAATATTATTTTTAAATGTAATTATTATATCCTGATAAATTTATTTATCAAATTTTTTTACTTTAATTATTAAAATAAGATGTTACTAATATTTTTTATTTTAGATTCATTATTGTGATAATAAATAATAATTAAACACTAATTATTTTTAATAATATAATGAAGTAAATTGTTCTAATGATGTACGTGTATTACGTTATCCAGATGGTAGATAAAATTTATTATTTTGAACCTAGTGATCATGTAACCTCTAATTCTATTATAAAGCTAGTGCTTTAATGTATCAATATTTTGTTTTCACTACAACTACCAATAATATATATGTATACTTAAATACATGCACAGTATACAAATGATAATATGAAAATAAATATACATATAATCATATTTCTAAATAAATCTAAATAAAAATTAATAAATATTAATTTTGCCAAAAGCATTTATGCATTTCTAATAATTATAAAAATAAAAATTCTGAAATTCTAAAACTCAATTTGATTTGATTTAGTAGCTCTAATATTATAATATATTGCTCTAATATAAAGCGATAATTATATAAAATAATTTATTAAATATTTACAGACGTTAGTGATATATGATACACAAGTTCTTGAAATTAAATTTCTTGATATTTTAAAAATACTGAATCTCTCTCCACAGACAAATATTTATCAAAATAATTCGAGGCGCATAAAATCTGAAAATAACACATTTGCATATGATGAAATCATGAAATTATACTTAATGCAATTATTAATAAATTCACAGTTTAAAAATACAAATTAAATTAATGTCTCATACAAAAATTTTCTTTTTCCTATTAATATATCCATATATTATTAACATGATTGGTAATCGTTTCAATTTTTGGAATTTCATATTCTGTGATATTTAATTATTATACAAATAAAAATCAAACGATATAATATTTAATATTTCTACGAAAAATATTAACTATGATACAATAAAAAATAAAAACAAAAACGAAAAAAAATATTTTTGATTAATACATTTAAATTAAAAAAATCATAATCGATATTTTTCGATATCTAAGACAAAATAATTTATCTAAAAATACTATAGATTTTAAATAAATCTTTTTAATAAATTTCGCAACAGATTTACCATTAAATATAACAGTACATATAATTCATAAATTTCACAATTTATACTATAAGCCCATCAATCTCGCTTTATCATCTAATACTTCGTCCCATTGTTTACCAAGCATTCTAACCCTATCAAAAGCTAAAATGATTCCACTATCAATACAATCCGTATGAAATAACTATCCATCATAATCACGTGCAATCTATATATACGTATATACGTGCAAAATCGCCAAAAAGGCACAACGTGACCAGTAAAACAATATCTCTATCGTTAAACGTTGTTCCATCAAATTGAAGCATCCGTCGCGCCAGGTAATACTATTTACGAGGCTATTTGATTGCAATCGATCGTAAACGGAACTATGACCAAGCCGTCTGTTTTCTTGATCACGAAAAAAGAAAGAAAGAGAAAAAGAAACACAGAGAGAAAATATAAGAAGAGAAACAATCGACTTCGCGAAAAGAGAAGGAATAACGCGTTTCGTGGAAGAATACAACGTGGTGGAGGGTCGAGGAATCGGGCATGACAGATACATACAGAAGGAATAGAAAAGAAAGTCGGCTCTGTGCTTGGATCGTTCCTTTGTGTCCGTGCAAGTGGACGATTCGTTGACCCGCGGTTGCAATTCCTCCTCCTGCTTTTATGTCGGCTCAATTGGCCGGCAAAAGTTGTCGACGCACCAGAAACAGCGCGTTCTTGCTGCACTATTCTGTCTTTCTTCCTATTTCGTAGATTATATCGATAAAGATGGCCGTCGCTTATGCGGGAATAGTTCCTGCGCGGTTGTGATAGGTCGGGATAGAGGTAAACGTGGATTTTGATCGTTCGATAAGTGTGCCAGATTATTTCTCGATCGATAGTGGATAATGAATTGTGGATTTAATGTATAATACTGTTAATAATAAATAGATATTTATAATACTTTTAGGATCCGGATAATTAGTTAAAATTGTGAAAAAGAAGAAGAAATAGTTCTATATGTTATTGTTTATTAATGATTTAAAGTAGGAATAAATCATTTCATAAATCATTATTTTAAATTATTTTTGATGGTAAATAGTAGAATAATATCTAAATTCATACATTAAAAGCCAAATTATCAGGATAAGAGTTAAAATTCGAAAACATTGTTTTAATGTTAATAAATGAAATGTATTGTAATTTTGGAAAAAGAAAATAAATTACCCGATTCTGGATGATACGCATAATAAAATCAGAATTTATTAATATATTTCCTCATTTGATTCCAATTTAATATTTTGTTTAACTTGATAGATTAAACGGATATAGTGTTACATATCTTTAAAACTATGAAATATTACATATAACCATGGAACCAAGGAGTATATTTTTAATGCTATTGCACTTGGAAATTTAATCTAGTAGATGAAGAAAATATCAAGAAATTAATATTATTTTTACAATCATTAATTAAAAAACCTCAGACTTAACTGAAAATTAAAAAGAAAAACCAATTTCTTTTAGAATATAAAATCACATTAAAAAGAAAATAATTTGCCACTTGACTCTGAATCTGAGATACAGATGTTGATTTTTTATTTTATATTTTCAAAATGACGCATCGATTGTATAAGAGGAAAATTACATTGCAAAATTATGATTGAACGTAAAGTTTAACTGTACTGTGCATTATATTTTAGAAATGTTTTAAACTTATTAAATTTTATGTTCATAAAATACTTGACTTTTGTTTAAATTTAAACTTATATGAAACAATTTTGACACTTAGCTGCAAAGTAAAATAATATATATTTAAAAAAACAAACATGTTACGTGAGTTAAAAAAAAATGTAAATATAACTACAAATATGAAAAATATTTAGTATATTTTTGGAGCATATAGCGAGCAGATATGTTTGTGTCACGTACGTGTCAATGTTGGTTTCGTTAATGGACATTTTAAACTGTAAAGTAAACCTCAATTTGCTAGACTATCATTGATAACATTTTCAAAAATTATTAACCATCGATAAATGTCACTAAAAATAATAAAACCTAAATTATTCAACAATTTTAAACGATTTAAACAAAATTAAAATCACTTTAAAATTGAATAGTTATATTAGAATTAAATACAAGTTATTTTAAAAATTAGATTAGTGATTAATTATAAATAATTATTCTAAATATTAGCTTTAAATATTAAATATAAACATAATTCATGTAAAATAGATATGAATATTAATTATTTCACTATCTATTATAAATCTAATTTTCACAGAAAGAAAAATTTATAATAACCACAGACAATATATTGTATACATCAGATACATTGTACACACATCTGAGAATCTTATTTTATCACATATTAGTCATCTTACTCGGAAACATCATACGACAATTACATAAGAGAAAAATGAGATTAATAAAAGACACGTTTGAACTACAATCTGTTCAATTTATTATCATTTATAATTAATTAATAACGTATATACTACTAATAAAAACACACAAACATTATTATTATTAAAAATTTGGGACAAAGCAAACCTCAGATGTTGATCCGGAAGATTAATTCTTATGTAGCAGATCCAAGTCACAGTGCACGAATGAAACCACAAAGAAAACAGACACAATAAAAACAGGCATCGTGAGTCATCAACACAGCGTGTCAATGTTCTTGCATCAACCAAACTCTTGTTGCCAGTACATGTTGACGATTCAAAAAATATAACTGAACTGAGTTCGCTTGATCGTAATCTCGTTGCAATAATAATCCGTAGCTTCCTTCGTTCAAGGATAACGACGATTTATTAACATGCACATTCTACTGCATATTTTCAAATAGTTGTTAAATAAGTTAAGTAAGCCATTTCCATGAAAAAATCTCGATGAAACTCGGGCTAAAATCTCATAGGTATTCCCCAATCGATTGAATTTAACTAGAATATCGTACGTGCGAAAAGCACGTGCAAACTTTTCCCACCGATAAACAACGTCAATCGAGATAGCAAGCTGTACCCACTGCAAACAATGGTACGGAGAAATCGAGCATGCCTGTCGATATTCTTTGTAAAGTGGTTTATGGTCTATAAAGAACGGGAGTTCAATTTGAAGACAACACTTGGATCCCATTAAAAAAGAAGGAAGAAAAAAATACGAAGAAAGAAACGACGAAATCTAAGAAACAGCGTAATTTATCAATAAAAACCTGTAAAGACAAACTTCTGTCGGAGGAAATTATCGAAAGAAAAGCCACTAGAATGGAGTGGTGTCGTAATCTGCAATAAAAGAAAATTGACGATTCCCGTTGAACTCGATCCAGATAACTATAAAACGAGATCGCCAAATAAGATAAGATACTATACTTTCTCGCTGACAATCAGGACGAAATGCACAACACACCGTGGACCCGGGTCACGGTGTCCCGGTCACGTTACTTCGCATCGTCGCGATTAACATTGTTGCTCGAAACTCCGGCGACGAAGTTTCATGGGACTTAGAAATTCTCTGGCCAATGCACAAACTCGTTCGTAACGAGTTCAGCTTGAAACTCCGCCGAGCACAACGACGTACCTCTCTGTTATATCTAGATTCCTGCCGACTAACGGGCCGATCCACCGTGGATTCCTCTTTGAGCCTTGCACACACTCTTTCAGCCTTTCACTGGTGTTCGAAACACTGACAACTAAACGTATATTGGTCGTTCTTCTAGCCTAAAGATATGCCAGCAACCGGAGCACAAAAATAGAATACCGATGTTCGATGTCAGCGTCCACGTCGTGATTGTTTGAAACATTCCATGAAGATTTTCCCGCCCGAGACGATCCACATCGAACGATTCATATGGTTCGACGAACACAGGAGACGTGAGTTGCGTGTCGACCGAGTTCGCTCGCGATACTAACTCGTGCCTCACCGCCACTTTTGCACGCTGGAGAACGTGCACTCTCTTGTATACCGGTTAACGATACTCCGTGCCGTTATCCCTCCTTTTCTGCTCGACTATTCCTCCGTATTCGTTGTCGCGTACACCAGTTCGGTCTTTATTCCTCAAATTGCGGCTACGTTGTTCTTTGTCTGTTACTCTCGAGCCTGTTTCATGGTTCTTGTGTATCTTGAACGACAAGCTGGATCACCAACACGTGAGTCGTTATCCATTTTTGGTTGGGGTAGGGAAATGTATTTTTATCAAGGTTAGTTTTGATACGAGTCGAGAATATTGATTTGAGATACATATTTCGATGAAAGAGGCGAAGTTAATGGGAAAACGATATTGCGCAATCGTTACGTGGAATTGCCTGATAATAATGAGTGGATAATTACAGTTGGTTACAAAAGTATACTTTACGTACGTTATAGTTAATAAAATGTATTATCAAAACCAATAAAAAATTCCATTTTTAATGAAACTTTGTAAATGTTAGATAGAATATAATGAATTATGTAATAACTTTTTTTTTAAGAAAATTTCAGTTTGAGGATACTTTTATAACCGAGTGTATTTAGATTGAACTCTTTTTTGATAAAAATGTTTGCATTAATAATCATTTTATCAAGTTCAAAATATTATATTATAATTAATCGATATACGGATTAGATTAGAAAATTTTTGCTATTAAAGTATTAATAAAGTATTAAAAGTATTAAAAGTATTAAAAGTATTAAAAGTATGGCAATAATAAATGGAATATAAAATATGGAAATAAAATGGAAATAAACAGTAACTACCTTTATGCGAAATACTTTCACTTGTATCAATACATCGTGTAATGAGGATTGCATAGCTGCAGGCGACATATCACGAAGTACGTAGATTACATCTAAAAAGAGAAACACATTCGCAATTACAAAATTGATATAAATTTGTATAACAATTTCGAGAAAAAAAAAAGGAAGAATTTACATTATAAAAATAATTTAAATTTTTATTCAGTTCACGCTTCGTTATGAATCCAATCCATTACGTGTAAGCTTTATATACTCAATCATTACCATATACGATCGTTTCTTTGTAGTTAGTTAATTAAGACAGTGGTGTATTTCGAATCTCCGCTTTCACCGTAATTCATACGTTCGAATCATGGAATAATGCATTAAAGGGAAGTTCGCCACTACATTGAAAAACGGAGAAGTCGGAGTTATCTCGTAAAAATAACTCGTTAAAAATTCCGCTTTGTTCGAGATACGGTCTATTTTAATTACACAACCGCCGGACGAAGGAACTTTTCAAAAATCGCATGGATGACGCGCGAGTGCAATTTAAGCCAGTCCCGTGATGAAATAGAGTCCGAGAAACTTATAGCCACGGAGACGAGGACGAATAATATCTAGCCTATATAATTCGGAACTACTTTATCCTCGAGTGGTGATAGAACAAACTCAGCGTTTCATCAAATGAAAAAGATGCTTCATCCAAACGAGATTTGTGCATCTTGCATCTTTCGTCCGAAGAAATTAATGACGTCTTCCATGGTCCTCGAGATTTTCCTGGTTTTCATTCGCCCTTTGATTCATCACTCGCATTGAATTAATTCTAGAGTGATCCAGACACTGTTGTTTTCATCGCTATTGTATTTGTCGTTACAACTGCATCTGAGAAATTTGTCGATTGGACGAATGCGGCTATTATGTACCTGGTAGTTTTCAATGGAGTTCCTCTTGTTATTCTTCCGAAGAATATTATCATCTCTTTCGTTCATTTTTATCTTTTTCCTTCTATATTTATCGAATATCAACTGCATGATATTTCTCTTACGTATATGTACATAATATTATAATGATTAAACATTAAATATTGTTCAACTGGAAATTCTGCAATATTCTGCAATAAAGTGAAAATATTAGAATGAAATATCTTTCTCTTAAAATTTTTAAAAAAGATATTCTCTGAAACGACGAGAGACATTTATATATTGTTTCCAATTTAAACGTAAAAATATGTCGCTATATTTTATTTAACGCGAGAGTTGATCTAGTGATACGATGCGTGGAAACAGGAACTCAAATACAATTTATTTTTCATAATGTTTCTTCCGTGATAAAAAGTTCGTACGATTAATCCTGACTAGTCCTGACATGTACAGTAAAATACACAATAGTAAAATTTATGTATCAACAAATATAATCGTTTTAATTAATAAAATAAAATACTATATTTATAAATATATTTTGAATGTACACATAATAAATTTTTCAATACACTTAAAAATTTCACGTTTCGAAAAACAAGAGATCATTAATCTTCGATGAGCATTTTGTTTATACAGATCAATTAATAGAGGCCTTGAACAATTACACGTTGAATTCTTTATTCATAGATAAAATACAATGACGGCACGAAGTTAACAAACTGCAGCCTCGAAGCGCGAAGGCAAACTTGTCGATTAAAACGGAACTAGTCGATCTAAGCTCACGTGGTACGAAACATGTCGTACAATTATGTAATTATGTAATTGAATGTCAATAATATGATTCCTTTAAAACAAAATATTTCTTGGAATGCAACCTTTTTGCGTGTATCTAATTATATATATATATATATTTACAATTACTTATATTGATTTTATATGGAAGAAATGTTATACTACTTGTTGATATCCGCGTTGGTTTTACAAACTTTTTATCATCGGAATATTGATTTCGATTAACTGATAAATTGAAATATATTTTCAGTATGGAATAATACTATGATCTGTAGAGCAATAAAATTAATAACACAGTCACGAAACAAAAATTTTTAATCTAATTTTCATTTGCTAAATATAAATTTTCAAGTAAACCGCGTCATAGAGTTAACCTGGCTACTAGCCAGACGATTGGTGAAAATTATATCGAGCAAACACAGAAGTAACTTGTCACAAAAAAATATAATTTCGTAGAAATTTAGTTTTTCATACTAGAACTATAACGTCAATGCTTTTAATAACACGTATTAATTTGGTATTAATTGCAATACTAACTTTATATTCATCTAGGTCAAGATTAATTACTACCAGTAGTATCCATGATGTAATACCACTGAACATCCGTAAAAAAATTTGAACATCGCGTTTAACACTCGGTTCTGCATTTGAAGTGCTTTTACATTAAAAAATACACGAAAGTTTCAAATTGTAACAATTTATTACTCTCACTACAGAGAGTACGCGTGATTTCTATGTGGCATTACATGGATATATACACATTTCGACATAGGAATTGTCACAATGAATCAGCGACCCAACGAATAAAATCGGAACTTTGATAATTTGTCGTTATACATTGATAGTTTCGTGACGTTATAATGATATATATGTATAATGCGATGCAAGTTCATGTTTCTTGCGCGATGAATACCGATATTCGATCAGAAAAAGAATAATTTATGCAAAAAATTAATATGCGTTATAAATATTCGTGGAAGTATAACATCATCGTTGAATTAAAATGTCAATCGAGAATCCATCAGTTTCGATTTATGAAGAGGACTCATTTTACCGAATAACAATGTGAATTCTTCGAAAGAGGTCGACGTTTGAAAAATTAAACATGAACCAGCCAGACGCATTTATTGATTCACCTTTCTATCTGCTCACTAGTAACTACATCCGTAATATACTCTATATATATATCTTATTTTCATACGACTATGCGAATTATTTCGACGAAGATTATCGTATACATCAGAAAAGTTATTGACTATATACAGAAACGATGCATGCTCTGTCTGATACACAACCGTGAAAACAGAACATGAATGTTTTGTCAGCTTGTGTTTGACGGGTTGAATCAATAATGAAGCGCGGTCAATATTTCACGATAACAAGCGAACAGATTATTTCTGAAATGTTCCTGACAAATTATTCGATACATGGACATATTTTCCCATGGTATTGAGTATATTATGCATGGATAGATAGAACGTTTTTAAGCAAAGTAAGCAACGGTTGTGTACAACGTTTGCTGGAACAGCACATGCTTCGGGATTGCACGAGACTGCTACTCAAGTTTATACATCGGTGGTGCCATCCATTGACATGTAGTCTCATTACGTATTTCTGCTTGGATAGTTTGCAAGAGTTAGCGTTACCAGCCGCGCGACGGCTTCAAAGTTTACGTATAATAGAGTAACGAGATTTCTACATTTAAAGATGCTATTATCTCAAGTATGACCCAATTCGAAAATATAACATTGTAAATATAGACGAAATTGAACTTTTCTTTATATTTTCTTAATTTTTATTTTACGATTTACCATTTATGCATACAAATTTAAGATATATTTACTATATATTTAATATCCATTTTATTATAACACATATGTATATGTAGTTTCTAAAAATTAACACAAAGATGAATATAAAGTCAGATTTCTTGCCGAAACTTACTTTCCATCGATATCATTTCCATAGTCAGGCAAAAGTCCAAAAATCTTGTAGGCAAATTTTCAAATCCGTACGACACCAATAATGTACGGCATATCACTGGTTTAACTGGATCGAGGCCAAATTGTTTTGTGGTCTACTTCAAACTTTATGCGCATCTACTTCAAACTGTATACTTTTTCAGTGCATCTAATCACGATCATGCATCAGGATTTGTATTTTTCTACAAAATGTGAAATATTCTCTATATTAAAGTATGAAATATTCTAATAAAAAACAACTATAGTATAAGCCATAAACTATAAGCTAATATAGCCATTTAAATTTTTGATTTAATAAAAAAAAATTATAATATTATCTATGATATATTATTATTTAAAAGTTATAAAAATATAAAATAGAATATTAAATATTGCATGGACATCAAGATAAAATCAAATCGTAGAATAAATAAGAACAATATATAAAAAATATTTTCATTTCAAATAATAATTTCATAAAAAAATAAAAATTAATTTTATTTACCATTTCTTAATATTATATGTACAATATTCGCGTTGCATACGAAATTCCCTCACCGCTCTAAAAAAAAATTAAACAATTATCGAAAATAATCCTCCACATGCGCCACACACCGTTGCAATATGCAATTTTATAGTAATAATAAATGCAACAATCATAATTACGAAAGAAATTGGTCCGCATTACAGAGAAATTGACAACATGAACTCGTGTATCGTAACGAGCTACAATTGCATAAACGTGCGTAAGCACATAGATAAAAATATACCCATAAACGAAAAATAGAGAGAACGAGAGGAAAAATGAAAAAAAAAAGAACGAAAGAATGAACAAGGAACGAAAGAACGCCGCACGTTTCATCAGTGGCTACACAGCTGCTGCATATGAAACACAGTTCATCCAAACTGTCCACGTGACGCGTGTGAATAAAAAAGAATCATATCTCGATATAGATGGTCATCGTGATCGTTTCCACGAAAAAAATCGCTATAGATTTCGTAAATATTCATTGAACAGCTCACGTTTCATCTACAAAGATGCTAATTAAACCAATTGAATTATCTATACATGACAGAGAAAATTTAACTCACGACTCGGTACGTTGCCAATCGTTTTATACAGATTGAATTGCAGATATTCGGCAATTTACATCGATCCATCACGAAAATTCACGAATATGTACAGGTTATGACACACTACGCGATTGAGTCGTAAGAAGAATACGTATTGCTGATAGCACGATTGCATCATCTTAACGAAAATTGGAAAGCAGGATGCGAGATAAAATCAAACGTACCGAATTTCGATAAATTTCGCGTTATTAATCATCAAGGAACAATGAAAAGTTTCTCGACGTAATCCGCGTGCCGTTCAAATGGAAGCAGGACTGTACTCCAATTTCTGTCTTTCGCCGTGCTCCTCCGTATTTCCCGTCTCTAGGCAACCGAGGCTCGTGATTATTCGTGTGTGTACGTATATGTTCCTCCTCTACACATCGATACTTTCTGCTCATTCGTGCGAGTGCACACGCGCTTGATGTACATATACCAACACGTATACAGAGAAATAGCATCGATTGCCTTTTAGGCAACGAGCGCATGGACCTATATTATCTGCTCACCAATCCCGACCGACTCGTGCACGCTTGATGATATGTTCCATTAACGCTTAATTTGATTGTAAAATCGGAACATCGGGCAGAACAGCTAAAAACGTTCGATTAGTTATGAGGCGCAGCGGACCGATTAGGATATTGCATCCTCTCTTAAACGTTTAACATCAATTAGAAGCAGAGGATTTGATCGAAAAAAATGATTAAATTAATTGTGAATCAAAGTTTCTTGAAATGTTTCGTAATTTTTTTTTATAATAGAATTTATGTTGGATATATATAAAATGTATGAAATAATATGAAACTTAGATAATATTAAAAATCATATTTTTAATAATAAATTAAGAATATATTTTTTTTCAAAATAATACTTAAAATATTAAAAGTTTATGAATATTCAATTTTTTTCTTTTTAATAGAATATTATAGTTTTTAATATTTGAATTTTCAATTATTGCAATGTTATTTTTTTAATGAATTTCATCTATAAAATTTATATCAAGCTATTATTTTCTCTCTGCTGAATTTAGTGAAATGTAAATGTTCGGATCTTTTATTAGATCGAACAACTGATGGTTTTGTATTGGAATTTTATTAAATTGCAATCACTAAACTTTAAAAATCTGAAATGTTTAACGATATTTTGTATTTATTTTTTATATTCGTTATAAAAAAGAATGTTATTTATTTAATATACATTTGCTGAAAAAGAATCATCAATTTTTTTGAAGTATAAAAATGATACAGTATGTATTTATTAATTTTTTTAAGAGAGAAAGTGTTAAAAAATTTAAAAATAGATTCATGGTAAAATCAAATAAAATGAGAAAAAAATTCAAATTGATGTATACAATTTTTGATATATACAATTTTTAGATGTATTTATTTTTATTTTATTGAAATAATAACGTATATGTATATATTATAATACTAGTAGATAGTAATTATCGAATCGTTTTGAATTGTGTTATATCTACTGAACAAGAAACTTTGAATACTGTTTATTCATCCATTCATTGCCGTTTCAAACGCATTCCATATATTGCACGATCGTTTATTACAAATGCAAACATGTAATTTACTGATAATTATTTCCAATAAGAAACACTAATCTTGATCAATTGATATTATTCAAAAGTATAACAAAAATAGAATAGAAATAATTTCTATTATTTATATTTATGAATAAGTTTCTAAAATTTTATTTTTTATCGTTCAATATTTTAATATAATTTTTGCAACTTTAGAAGGATATTTTCTTCATTTTTTTATTTACCTAAAGATT
>NW_006263712.1:138191-138846 GCF_000469605.1 Apis dorsata | reverse complement strand
TATTAATATTTTTATTAATATTTTATAAATATTTTTTTATATTTTTTTATCAACAACATAATCTTTCATCGCTAAAACTAATTCCTTATCAATATAATTCCACAAACTAGAACAGCATATGTATGATCTTATATAACTTATATATCGTAAATATATACTGATTAAAACAAGAGATAAAATATCTTTAGTTTCATCAAATTAAATACGTCACAATATTTATCTCAATGATAAATAAACATTTTTACAAAATTGCAAATATAAAAATTCCTATTTCATTATATTTTATCTGCAGTTCGGTTACAAATTACAAATTAAAAGGAAAATTAAAATTCCAGACAAAATCTCTAATTATCTAATAAATCTTTAAAGAGAAATATATTTATATTAAATATATTCTATTAATTCTATAACCCCGATTTTTTTAACAAGATGAATTTTGGAACATTAAAAATCCAGAACTATCTAAAACATCCACGAGTTTATTCACAAAATACCTTCCATTCAATCTACCTATATAAAAATTCATGCGTAACCGGAGCGACTCTTTTTTACCTCTTCTCCTTAAAAAAAAAAAAAAGAAAAAAAAGAAAAACGAAAAAAATATTAATCCATTTGTAGGACAAGACTAAACAAATTTTATTCAATGCCAGTTCAG
>NW_006263712.1:133891-138045 GCF_000469605.1 Apis dorsata | reverse complement strand
ATATACAATTAAAAAAAAAAAAAAATGAAGAGCCGAAACGTTTAAGCCTCTCGTGTAAGTAAAATCGTGACGCGTCAGAGCGTGCCCTTTCGAACGGGATATCGGATTTCGGATTTGAAAGAATAAACGGATTAGCCGGTTGTGAATATCGCATCTTCGAGGATTAATAGGAACGAAGTTAGGCGAGAGGGCCGTGTTGCACTGCCATGATGATTGTATTGCATGCGAAATTGGTAATTGAATTATTTCATCAGCATTATTGCCGTTGATGCGGAAACAAATGTAGTAATAATGCGGCAGCACGATTCAATCGGCTAGCGTTTGATAAAATAATATTTATTAGCCGACACGTTCCGATCGCTTTGGCCGTTGATTTTCATGGGGGATTCGTTAAAGGGGTTTTCGATTTTAACGAAAGGAATGGCCATCCGGAAAAATTGCTCCTCGAAATTACCTCTTATCCCGTTCTACTGATCTGTAAAGCTGCAGTTAATTTGTGCACAGAATATTTGGTCCGTTTTATGGTGAATTTTCATGAGCGGTCATTGAGAGTAATGTTATATCGTACTGAATAAAGCAGGGATTTAAAAAACAAGGTTAAATGGTATTGAGAGATTGAAGAAATTACTTTTTTTTCCCCTCTTTCTCTTCTTCTGCGTTCTTTTGTCCCGGCTTTGAAAGAAATGGATGATTTCCTGTGGAAAATCAAACAATATGAGATAGTTAAAGAAGTATGGATATTTTCATATTCTTCTTACATATGGTGTATATTTATTAACATTTTGTAATGATGAAAGTTGTGGATATAGATAGCAAGATGAAAAAAAATTAATTTATTTGAAACGAGATCACAATGTGAAGAAATTTATAATGAAAAGAAAAATAATAATGATAATTTTCTTCGATAAAGATAAGAGTCGAATGGATTAAGGAAGAAATGAAATGATGGTATGATATAAAATGAAACGATATTGTGATCATATCATTATTATTATCATAAATATTCTTTCGTATCGTGACAAGCTGAGGAACATAATGAGCATCGATACCAAAAAATTGGCAAAAATTCGACTAGCATCATTCCTATTACACAAAGAATCGTGAAACTATGCTGCGGACACGCGAGATATCTCTGACACTTTACATTTATTTTTTTCTTTATATAGATCCGTTCGAAAATATTAATTACACCACTTTTACTCGAGTTCTCTCTCTCTTTTTTTTTTCTTTTCTTATTTTCTCTTTGGCTATAATGAAACACGTTTCCCTATCGAACACTCGCTCGTGTTAACTACGTAGAAACGAGATGACGGTTTCAAAAATATTTATTACAATTAGAAAATCATGTAGAGTATTATTCAGTCGTTGCGATCCTTAATCAATAATTCGTAACTAATACTAGCACACATCGCTCGTTAATACATAATATACATATACATATACATATATACGACTTTATCGTATTCTCTTCTTTTCTATTCATTATTAACTTTTTCTTTTTTTCTTTTTTTTTTTCGCTCGATTGCTATGCCTCGTCCGTCATTGCGAAACGACAAATAAGAAAATAAATAAATAAATCTTCGAGCGACAATTCGCAAGACATACAATTTGTGCGCGCGTACCTATTCGAGGCGAACGATACACCAGCGTGAGCAACAGGAAACAACGTTCCAACCGGAAGCAGGCCGGGGGAGAACAGTAAGCTCGATATTCATTGTAAACAGAACGTGACTGTGTAATCGGTTTTATTATTCGTTATGTTCGTAGGTATGTCAAACGCGGTTGACAAATGTATCGGGGAGAAGGGGAACGCATTAAATTGAACGGCAAATGGCATTAATTTAATAAACCCAATACGTAATAATAAGCTTCGAAATGAAATTACACATGGATTACATACGAAATGCAATTGATGAAGAGGGGATGGATAACAAACGATCATCTTTTTTTTTTGTCTCTCAATCATAAATACATATAAATCCTTCTTTCGCCGATATTTCTCGTTTTTCTTCTTTTTATTCTCCCCTTTCGTTCTCTTCGTTCTCGCCTATTTCTCCCGCTAGAGAGCGTTTCAACGACGAACATTTTTTTGCGCGGGAAAGAACGTTTGAAGCGCAACTGCGTACTTATATACGGTTCTCTCGTTCGTTAAATCACGCTTTTATAAGAATATTAGACTGGATAACAGTGGCAACGCAAAGTGACTCGTCGAATATCCGATTCATCAGGTACATCTTCTCGCTCACTGTTTCTCCGATTTATTATTTCTCTTTTATTTCTTTCTTTCTTCGTTTTAGGCGAATCGCGCGATATCATATCGAACTGTCTCTTTTTCTAATTAGAATTGACGTATGGAGTGAAAAGATAAAAAATAAAAAATAGTAGTGAGAGAGAATGGCAGTGAGAACGATAGAGATGATACATGGACATGTATATCCATAATTACAGTTTAATTCTTTCTTCATAAATTTTAAAAAAATATGAAAAAGAAAACATGTTATTTTCTTTTTTTAACACAATATTACTAAGCTAAACGTTGCAAACACATGATCTCATCAAAAAGAAGAAAGTAAAATCTAATAATAAAATATTCCAATCGGATACTTTCGTCGTTTCGTCTCGTTTTCACTGATCTCGCACTTGATGGACCACCGAATTCACTCTTTCGTTCATCATCATCGTTATCATCATTTGAATAAATAAACAGTTCATCGCAAAATGGCAGTTTAAAGTGGTAATTTCCGGTTCCTCGCGATTCACCCCGCTCGAATATCCCCTGTCCATTGTCTGATTCCTCGCTGCTCCTTTCCCTTCATTAGTCTAGATCTCGTCCAAGGCTGAAAACAAGCCTCGTGCAATTCTTTTCATCCCCCTCATTTCTTTCTTTCTTTCGTTCTTTTTTTTTTTTTGTTTGATCTCCAGCCACGCGTCTCCTCTTCCCTTCCTCCTAATCCAGAAAAGGGCGCGCGATCACGTGGCCCTTTCTCTATGGCCGGAGGACGATCATCACGTGACACAAAGCGGCCTGGACTTTTCTTTACAAGCACGTCGATTTATATAAACAGCTCCAAAGCGCGCGTAGTTGAATGCGGTATGGTTAACGAATGGCGATCAAAAGGGACAGTCCCAGGACCAGCCGCGCCAAAGGAAGTCTTGCATCCGATCTGGACGAGCCGAGAACTGGAAACAGAGAACACAGGTGGTGTTGCACTCGAGGTTGTGTCGTTTTCGTTTCGTGCTCGCGGCGATCGTGTCCGCCTGGAACGCGAAAGGATGAATAAATGAATTTATATAAGGTGGATGGAAGGGAATTCGTGGCCTGGAACCGCAGCTTTTGGAGAACGTACGAAATCGAGTTTAAGAGAGAGGATCGAGAACTGGGAAAATGTATATTCTCGACCGTATTTGAACAGAGGATATTGTGAATTTTTGCCTTCCAGCGATATATAGGGGAGGGGAGGGGAGGTTAAATTGGGTATTTTACGACGTGGTCTCTGTTTATGCGACAAAATAACATGGTACTTTGTTCGACAAATGGATGAGCGAAATTAGCGGACGGGCGAAACGTTTCTCGCGATTGTTTTCGAAAATAAATGAGGTAATTAGAGAACGTAATCATAGAGAAAATGGGTTATTAGCGAATGGTAGAGGTTTCGAATAGTTGATGTGGCGAGCAAAGAGATACAATTCTTTGATAAATCGATAAATAAGATATCGGGCTGTCTTATATTTATTATACTACAATAAGTTTTATTTGTCTTCAAAAATAAAGAAATTTTCTTTGTTTGTATGTTTTTTATACCTTAATATATGTGAATTATTTTATTTTTATTTCAGGTATCTATTTATCTTCATCATAATATCGTGTGTTATTATTAAAATATAATATTATCATGAAATCTTATTGATTAAAACCTATTGTTTAATATTAGAAACATATCGTCTGGACAAACGATTTCACTTTTTAAAAGTAATTCATACAAATTTATTTGAAAATCCCATCCATCAAAAATTAAGAGAATGCAATATTTTTTTTTCATCGCAGCATGTTTTTCCTCTGGGAATCGTTATATTAAATTCAATTTTCATCCCCCGTTCACCGAACGTTTTAATATTAATTTTTTCGCGTTACGTGAAATAGAATTAAATAAATT
>NW_006263712.1:131139-133464 GCF_000469605.1 Apis dorsata | reverse complement strand
CGTTCGTGAAAAATTTTCAATTCCAAAAAAAAAAAAAAAAAAGCAGAGATTCGAATCTACCAGCGAAAACCAACGGATTACGTTAACAATCGATATCGTATCATATCGAACCGATCCTCTTTTCAACCGTGAACAAAAGAGACGAAATCCGTCCACGGTGTGTAACACAAGGCCCTCCCTGCGTGGAGGCGCGAAACTTTCCGAATTAATTCGCGCCATTCTACATGCTAATATATCCCCGTGTAGTCAGCGATGTCGGTTGCTGAGCACCGGGAATTGAAAGTAATAAAACCGCGCTTCCCGAGAATAATAACGCAAAAAAATTCAAATTGAGGGTACGCTTATGCTTTAATAGCCGCCTCCGGATGTAGGTCATAGAATTTCGATCGCGCCTTTCGAACGATGATGGATGACGGATTTTTCCTACTGGTGAATGAACAAAAATCTCTCCTCTTCTCTCTTTTTTTTTATTTCCTCTCTTTCTCTCTCTCTCTCTCTCTCTCCTCTTTTTCTTTATTCTTTTTTTTTTTTTTCCTCTCTTTCTCTCTCTCTCTCCTCTTTTTCTTTATTCTTTTTTTTTTTTTTCGATTCCCATTCCAACAACGATAAATAACGCACGTGACAGCATAAGTGATTTTCGTCGCTCGATCATCGGTGGACTTGTGTCGATCCGCTAATTAACCCCCATCGCTGACTTGATTTACACCGACTCGATCCAGTCACGGGGCTTCGATCAAATATTATTCAATGCTCCACTGTGAATTAACTAACCTAGGCTCACTCCAGTCACGCTTCGAGGCCTCGAATAACATTTGAACGAACCGCGAGCGAACCGTGACCGTAACGTTAACCCTCTCTCCCTTTTCTCTCTTTCTCTCTCCCATTCTGCCCCATTCCCCGTTTCATACACGGCCCCCCTTTATTTCCTATTCTATCCGCATAAACGACGCCTAATTATGACACCGGTTAATCGCGTGTATTACCACCTTTTACAATGCTCGTTTGTGCCCGGTTAATTTAGCGAATTTAAACCTGAACGCGTTCGAAGCTGCGTAAATCGGGCGTATACGCGACCGCAGGGTAAATAAAGTAGCATGGCCGGATATGAATCTCACACGCTGGCATTAATTATCGTTAATATTCGTCGAGTTTACTATTATATTATATTATAGTTGCACTTTGTTAAAACTATACTATGAACTATGCTATGTCCCTCCCGTGTTTATAATATTTATACGTTAATGTTATTTGCCGTTGCAATTACGCGGAATGGGTTAAAGCGCGGGTTAACTCGGCCGCAAAATCTGACTATCTGATGGTTTCTGGCGCATGTTTTTGGCGTTTGTGAGATCACCGATTCGTGATCTAACAAGCATGCATTTCATTTAGGATAAATTCGGATGAGACGGAGCCTGCGGGTGGATGATGGACCGATCTATGTAAGTTGCGAGATAACATTTAGTAATTTGTTTCAGTTCCGTGCATATTGAATTTACAAGTAGAAGCTTATTTAATTAAATCGCGCTTATGGGAAATTTCATCTTTTCAATTTGAATATGATGGATATTTCTTGATTACAATTTCATTTACTTGAAATGTAAAAATAGGCAAAGATTTTTATCAATTCTTTCGATTTAAAACAATTCTCTTCAATTAATCGTCCAAAAACTAATGATTAAAGTCCTGTAAAATATAAAATATTGTTACAATAAATGTAAAATTTTTGTTAAAAATATACTTTTATAATTAAAATATACTATACTTTTTAATACAAATCCATTTAACTCGTATACGAATAAATTAATCCACGCTGTAATTAAACTGAATTAGTTAAACCAATTTTTGTTATATTGGACATTATTATAATATCATTCGACCAATAAACAAAAATCTTTACTCATTTCCTCCGCCAATTATAAACATAATTCGATCTTAAGAAAGAAAAAAAAAAGTAGTCCATCTCTCATCGTCATAAAATTAGCCCAATTAAACAATTTGCTTTACAACGGATCAATAGGAAAAATATAAAAGGGACGAAAGAATGGAACGAAGGGAGTCGAAAGCCAGTTTCTCTATAACGAGACAGCTAGCTCAAACAACGAAACGAAGTTTTCGCGAGCCCTCCCCACGATCAACGAATTCGACCGTGTATTTTTTGCCCCGATGATATGATTTCAATCGAATCGTGACCAACGCCCGGGTTATTATACAATAAACCAACCCCCGGTGATCACGGAACGGAGGAAACCGATATCATCTCGTCTCCCTCTCTTCCCCCTCTTCGCCTCGTTTCCGCTCTGTCTTTTCATTGTCATTCATTGCTGG
>NW_006263712.1:128676-131060 GCF_000469605.1 Apis dorsata | reverse complement strand
GGTCGGCCGATTGTCCGCCGTTGTTGTTGTTGTTGCTGCTGCTGATGCTGCTGCTGCTACTGCTGTTGCTACCTGCGTCGTTGTGTTTTCGAGAGCGGGCCGTTTGTGCATGCCGTTGAAGTGCGGCTCACTTGATGCGCCAAATAATCCAAAGCCGCAGCAAATAATCCTGGAATACGTCGGGAATTATCTTTGCCGCAGCCTCGGATTAGCTGGCGTGAAACGAATTATTTGATGGCGTGCCGAGCTATTTGACGTTAACCAGGATAATTCGACCGGTCAGATTATCCGAACCGCGCACGGTGGACAAACAAGCGGATGGCTCGGCCGTTATGTCGACTCGTTTATAGGTAAATGGGGAGAGATAGAGATAGAGATAGGGAGGGAAGGGGAAAAAAAAAAAAGAAATAAAAGGGAAGGAAAAAAAGATCGGGAAATTTCGATTGGTGGACTTAATCAGTCTGAAACGGATTACTAACTCGTTAAAGCGGAGCGGAAGTCTTTCGTTGGGGTGGATTCGTTCGCGAATGAAACAATGGTTAAAGCGTAGCGCAATCGAGGCCGCTAAAAGGCGCAGATTTATTTGTAACAATTTTAGGAAAATTGAATGAAAATTGCTTGTAAAATGTTGCTTTCATTTAATGGAAAAAAAAAAAAAAGATTAATAGAAAAAGTATATATATTTTTATAGAAGTAATTGATTGTTTTATGTTGATAACTCTTTATTCCTATTTTTGACGAATTTTTATTCAAACTATCAATAAAAGTGTTAACAGTAAGCAATAAAATATGTATAATTTATCGAGTTATTCGTTGTTCTATAAGTTAATAATATCCTTTGTTTGATAAAAATATCAATTTGCATTTTCATTGCACAAATATACATATATATAGCAATGAATATTTGTATTTTAAAAAAATCCAATATTTGTTAAATCGCTTATTCCTTGCTAAAATCTACACCACACGATGTAAATCTTTTTTTTTTTTTTTTTTAGTATGTTATATATATATATATAATATACTAAAAAAAAAAAAAAATAAACTCCGGGGGGGGAAGTTTTTAAAAGGGAAAAAGGGTTTAAAAAAATTTGGGTTTTTTTAAAAAAAACCAATATTTTTTAAAGCGCGGTTTCCTGGGTAAAATCTCCCCCCCCCGGGGTAAATCTTTTTTTTTTTTTTTAGTATGTTATATATATATATATACCATAATTCAAAAACTGTCGAAAATAGAACTGTCGAAAATGGAACTGTCAAATCTATCCTTCCCCCTTGCTTCTCAAAACTCTCAATTTAAGATATAATGTATATCTAAACTTCTTTAAAATTTACAGTGTTTTATATTTTTATGGAGAATCAATTATGAGATTTTTTTCTTTTAACGAAAAATCCATAATTATTTTATGTTTAACACGATTAAAAATATTCTTTCTTTATTTTTAAACAAGCATTTAACCTTTATACATGAAAATGACACAGTTTGAACTCGTTGCACTTTGACATTATGGATTGCGTGTCTTAAGTATATGTAATTGATTGTGTTAATTCAGTTGAATCGGAAGTGCATATGAGTTACGTAAAGGAAAATATTAAAAGCGCTTTTAGAAATGCGAGGATGTTATTTTTCATGAAAGCAGTATATTTCGAATTAAAAAGGTTCTTCTCTTTGTTAATTTAATAATATGATTTATGGCCATATTAGATTTTACTTCACAATTTTGAAATATTCATTTAAAAGTTTTTAGTTACCTCAACATCTGGGAAACTTATTCTCGCGTTTTAATCTCAATCTTCGAACAATGGTTTTAATCCGACAATAGTTAAATAGATATGTAACTTGAATTCGATTTTTATCTTTGTATTATGAAAAATTATATTCTATTTTAATATGAAATATTGATAAAATATCAAAGAAAAATTAATAAAATTCCTTTCACATTTGATATTTTAAATTGAGTAAATGATAAATATCAGAAAAATATATCTCATAAATCAATAGAAATTCGATTTTGAAAGAATTAGAAATCGTACGATTAAATAAAATTACTCTTTTTCGTCTAAAAATTATTATTTGTCATTTCCATTATTATCCTTCTAATCTAAAAATATATACCATTAAATTATATTTTTTATCTCTCGACGTAAGCGATAAAAAAACCCCAAAAACAACACAACAAATCGACCTCCGCATATCTAAGAACAACCCTTAACAGTGTCACTATCAAAAGTCCAATCAATTGACACAGACAGTCCCCATTAAAGCCCTCCCTTCTTGTAAACACCTCGAAACTTAAAGACACCAAAACTCTCGAACTCGGGTAAGCCTATTATCAGATTCAACCATCACCCCTTTTCCCCCTCTACAAGAATCTTCTTCAAACTTT
>NW_006263712.1:128310-128632 GCF_000469605.1 Apis dorsata | reverse complement strand
TTTCTTCCCCTTTCTCTAAAAAAAAAAAAAAAAGAAAAAAAACAAAGAAAAAAACCAAAAATGCAAAGATTCGTTTTTTACCTTTCACTCCAACATGGCCATCAGGTTTCTTCTGACCGGTCTGGAAGTTGGGTGGTGGTTGCAGATAGTCGATACCCACAATGGTCGCAGCTGGCTGGTATTGTATCACCTTCGGCGGTGCCCTGTCTTCCTCGAAGCTGACCTCTGTGCTCTGCCAGTAAATATCGTATATCGAGGCGCTGCAACGTATTTTCAACTTGCCCCCGGCGAAATGCTCGTGCGTAACGAGAAATTGAAGGCC
>NW_006263712.1:126811-128044 GCF_000469605.1 Apis dorsata | reverse complement strand
CTGCCACTCGGACTCGTTCGTGTCCAAAGGACTGTACGTGCGGACATGCGGCTTCAGCGGCTGTGTGACAATTCGCCGAGGTTAAACAGGTGGAACGTGTTACGTGAAAATTCTCTGGCTCCTCGGGGATTTCTGGACGTGGGTGAATCAATCGAAACTTGGTGGATCGATTTAAAGGATGGATACGGGGGCGATTAATTAGGCGCAACTATAGGAATTCGTTAATCACTTCGTTTCGGGTAATAAGGTTTCTACGATATTTGGGGATACTTGGTGGGGGCTGGTTAATGAGTTCGAGATAATGTAAAATTTAATGATGGTTTAGGCAAGTTATCTCGATGATCGATTAGTTTCGAAGAAGTAACAATATTGGAAATATTTTGTATTCTGAAAAATGAATATTATTTGCATGGAAAATTTGATATCGAGGGAAAAAGTGATATCAAAGTTCAATAAACGACTCCGAAAATGGATATAAATTATATGTTTTCGTGATTTTTTTCGGTTTTTTCCCTAGTACGCGTAAATAAATAGAATGGAAAATAAATTTGAATCTCGATTTCGATAGTGGATGTTAAATATTTTTTTTTTTATCCAAGCCACTCGAAATATAGAAGAATGTAAGCACATATATATATATACGGATATACGTATTTGTACGTGTATTTTTAAATTTTCTACTTAATTTAGAAATTTAGAAAAAACGAAAAATAAATTGTAAATTTAAAGATTGATCTCTTTTAAAAATTGATCTCTTTAATACTGAAAGAATAAAATTTTCTCAAATCGAATTTAATTCCCACAATTTTGAATTTATCAAAATAAGCAAAAATATATAATAATATCGAATAATATAAAAAGACGGAAAATTAAAAATAAAGTTGAATCGAAAATTCAAGAAATTTTTTGGAAACATTCTAATCATTTATTTCCTTTCAACATCTCCCCTTTTAAAAGGATAAGATATTTTAGCCTTTACTATAATAATAATACATGGAAGGTATAAAATGATCAATACAGAAGATAAAATGCAAGTATCGAACAAAAGCTACAGCTACACGAGTGTACATACTCCTCTGTATGTCAGGAAATGTTTCACTTGCGAACGATAACAACATTTATAGCTAATGTTTGGCCAAACTTAGATGTTCCTCGTGGGCACAAGTATTACTTGGATCGTCAAGATATTAATAAACTCCTTCCTTCCTTCCTACACCCTTTCCTTTTCAATTA
>NW_006263712.1:115346-126729 GCF_000469605.1 Apis dorsata | reverse complement strand
ATATATATATATATATATCTTTCAATTCTTAAGGGTAAATATTTTCTACGAAGGATAATTCAATCACGATGTTACGAAAGATCAGAAGACAAAGCGAAACAACTTCTGTCGATCCAAAATGCCGATAAAGAGGATCGTGCACGTCAAAAGTATCGGTATTTCGAGGAATAATGAGATTTTATCGATAGGAACGCATGGAACAACGAATTGATAGACAACCGATTCGATAGGGCCCTGTGTTTCTATAACGCCATCATTACACGTCCAAGGAACTTCAATTACTCTTTGTTTCCTTTTTTTTTGTTTTCTTCTCTTTTTCAGCTTTTCTCCCCTTTTTTGTATTTTCTCTCTCCATAACGTTGCTACGCTCGCAACGTTGCTTTTCCATAATACGTCATTCATGAAAGGAATAGACAGCGGGAAAACACGTTTATGAGGTTTCGTTAGGTAACGTTTCATTGCGAAATCAAATTTCTGCGCCTCGTTCCAATCGGGACACGTGTATTCATCTCGAACAAAGCTATTCGAAATAAAATATCTTGCGAAGCGTTTCATAAAAAAAAAAAAGAGGAAGAGAGAGAGAGAGAAATGTTCCAGTGATTTCGTGGAAATATAACTCGAATCTATCTTCTGTCTTTATTAATTTGTGAAAATTATCTATAATTTAATGAATCAATTACACTGGGATTAATTCGATGACGTTTTAATAGATGTCTCTATCTGTTTCGTAATAATATATAAGAGATGATATTTGATATGCTCTTATATCGAGAGATTACATTAAATGACAGATTGTTTGGACGAAATTAGATATTTAAGTATAGATCTACGAGTTTGATCAGCTGAACAATTCTTTATAACAAAAAATAGAAATAGGACATGAGAAAACAAGAATACATCTGGATCGATTATGAAGAATGAATTGCTAGATATATAAATATTTAATGCCTTTGTCGATAAAAGTTTCATTTCAATTATAATATTAACTTATAATTAGATAATATTATTAATATAATTCATAGCGTTTTTGAATCTTTTTTTGAACAGTGATCCCATAAGAAAATTTTTATCAATTAAGAATAACAGTAGCCATTCATAGGTCACTGCTTTACAATAAACTAACGTATACTTTTTGATTCGCTAAATAATAAAAATTTAAAAATTCTTTTATTTTGTATTTTTAAATCTTCGTAAATATAATTCTCATTGAATATAACGAAAGCACACAAATTTCTCTATTTCTCTAAACTTTCCATTTTAAAAATTTCGCCTACAAAATACCTTTTCCTTCGAGTCCACCATCTTAATGATCGCTTAACCAGCTTGTCAAAGAAACGAGGCGAGAGATTAATTCGATTCTCCCGCCAAGTTTCACCTCTTCCTAAGACAAATCGAATCAAACAGAAATAGAAACTCTAGACTTCCTACATCGTTACAAAGATCGCCATTCGAAACATCGTAATTCGTTCGTCCACCTCGCACCATACGAATATATTTCAATTTTCTTAATCGAATCCCTTTCTGTTTCTGGTCCTTGAAACAAAACCAGGAAATCGAGCCACGAATTTAGCACAATCAATATCTCGAGTATCCATGGTTCTCGTTAGAGGAACGTGTTAACCCATCGAACTCCGTAACTGCGGCATTCCCTCCACCCACCCCCGTAACAATTAACTCGATCTCTAAAATCTCAGACACCTATTCCCCAAACTCCCACCGATGTGTCTGAATGGTTCACGCAGTCTTCCACAATTCACCGTTGAAAATCGTGTTCTCGAACTGGGCTGGTTGCATCTTACAGGAGCCAGAGAACCGGGGTATATATACCGGTGAGAGGGCAAGGCGGGAAGGCACACAGGATAGTAGGAGGTTTAGGAATTTCTAGTCTAGCTATTCAACGATTTCGTATACCAAACCGTACTTGTCGGTCGTTGATGTACCAGGTGAGATTGGCCGCGGGTTTACTCCGTCCGGATGTGCAGTTCAAACGTAGCGTATCGCCGATCCGGTATTTCCTCCTTAACCCGAGTATCGACGGCCCTTGAGAGGGTAATTCTGCGGAACAAGAGACGTCAGGTACACACGGGGCACGGAAGTATGCAAAGCATGTTCGAAACGCCGCTTTGACGCTCGACCATTCCTACGTGTGTATTTTATATATACATTATATGTATGTATATATATACGTACACACATATATACATATGTATATAATGTATTGGGATTGGATATAGATGTAGAGGAAACTTTTCAAGATTCCCGGATGCGCCAACCAAACCAGTGTGTTCACGTGTGCATAGAACGAGCCGATAGATCCACTGTGCTATCCAACGTGCGCTGATGAAAAATTCTTCTTTTATGCCTGGCAATTCGCGTTCGCGTTTCGATATCGGAATAATGCATTCGTAAGAGAGATGCACGGCATTGTCATCCCGATCCCTATTTTCAGGCTAGAGCGTGCCAAATATTTCCCGGGGAAGTGTTTTGCGTTTGATAATTTTCGTGTGATAACGGAGACGCACGTATGAAGATACGTATATTCTGGTTACATAAGTATGTTGCTTATCTTTAATTGAGAATCGTATGGTGCAAATCCAATCGATAGAAAAGCGGATGTTATAATTTCATATTATTTTGAGTTAATCGATATATAAGTTATTTCAATATATTAGTTAGAAATTAAAGGTATTAAAGTGGAGAATATAAATATATACGAAATTATTCTTTTCTTGAACATTAATTTCTAAATGTGAATAAAATCAAAGTAATTTCCGTGTGATTTTTTAAATGATTATATATATTATTAACTAAAATAAAATAGTGATATTATTAAATTCTACGTATGATAATTTTAAATTAAAAAAATTTTATCTTTTCTACGTGAAATCATTTAAACGACCAAATTCGAAAACGAAAAATTAAATATCCAAAACTATTAAAATTATGTAATTAACATATTAACATATCAACAACGAAAAAAAAACCTTAATTATTTTTCATCGTTACGAGATATATGTATTGTTGGTAAAATATATTCTCCAACGCATTATAAAGTAAATACATGAAATTAAGCGAAACTCGCTAATGATTTTCTAACTTCTTTCAGATAATTGTTACAATTAAAGTAGCCACGTACTTATGAACGAGAGTGTACATACGTACAGGTACATACGGTTGCACCATTATAGGAGATTTGAATATCGCGAGTTTCGTTTTTCCATCCGGAATATAACGGGACCGTTTAAGCATAGGGATCTCCTGTTCGCGTGTTTCTCTTCTTTTTATCCCTCTTATCCTACCCTTCTTTGTTTCGTATCGTTTTCCTGATTTGCGAGAGCCTCTCGAGTTGTGTTATTTCTTTTTCTCCCTTTTATTTTTCGTCTTTACTTTTCTTCTCTGTCTTTTTTCGTATTCTTCCTTTTTATTCCTCCTCCTCCCCCTCCCTTTCCCCTCTTTTTTCTAGTTATTCCGCCAGAAAGAATTCAAGTGACTAGCCCCAACGTTCGTCGAGAAACGAAACATGTGAAGAGCGCCAGGGAAACTTTCCTCGACTACGTTGAACACTCGTCGCTGATAAAAAAGTTTTCTTTTACCTTGTGCATGTACACCGAGCCTTTTATTGCTGTTCCTCTCGAAATTTTGGGACTTATTAAAAAGTTGGGAAAAAACCTTGGTTCCCGCATAAGGATACCAAAACCCACGGTTCTCCACACGTGCAAACGTTTCTCGTTACACTCGTTAAACGTTTCGCCGGATACGGGAACGAGGGAGGGTGAGCTGTTCTATCAAAGCTTCTTTCTCACCTCTAACGAAATTTCATATTCCCTTACGGGTATCTTGCGAAAATTTCGTCGCGTGATTTTGCGGAAGGAAATAGAATGAAACGAGAACCGTTTGTTCCTAGAATGTGCACATCTTATCGACGTTTCTCTTCTTCTATTTTCAATACTTCTCTAATAAAAATATGTGGAATAGAAAGGACGAGAGTTTCGTAAGAATTCATGAATTTATTAAATTCTTCATTTTTGAATGATTCACGATAAATTGATTATTAAATCACTTCTAAATGATCTGAAATTTTTCTTATACGTTTACTCGAGTTTCTTTTTCTGTATTTTTTGAAGACTTAGACCTTTAATATAGTCTCTAACGATATGTCGATAATAAAATATCGATTTTATAAGAGTTTCGTAAGAGAAATTCTTTTTCACGAATTTATTATATGATTGACAGAAAAATGTTATGAGATGAACTCTAAATAATCTCCTAAATCATTCTTTTTGGTATTCTTCTCTTATTGATCTGTTATTGTTTAATTATTTTTCGCGAACGAATAATATTGTGATTAAATGAATTTAAATTAGGGCCTAGAGTGCAGCTGAAGCATGCCAAAATATTAATTTCGCTTTTGTTTGTGAAAAGACAATGGATGCTAATGAAAATAATGAACGTATATCGAAACCATCATTATGTCAAAAAAAGAAAAGAAAAAAAAGATTCTGATAACAATAGATTCTGAAAAAGGCCATTATTCATTATTCTTATTAAGAAAAGCAATAACAACTAACGATATATCGTTATTAAATTCAAATTATACGTCAAAAATTGAGGAAAATAAATCTTACTAATTATAGATATGAATCTATAATTTGCATAATAATACAATGTCGCATACAAATGACGATAGCAAAATTAATTGAACGAAATTCTATTATAATCATCATTACACCGAATCCTTTTTCAACTGATTTATCATTCTTCTTTTTTTTATTATTCTTCTTGCTTTCTATAGCTGTTTCTAAAAAAATAAAACTCATCTCATACTCGAAAAAACTGTAATTGGAAAATTGAGAATCGTAATGTAAGTTGCACAGGAAATATTTTGCGAAACTCATATTTATAAATTAATATTTAAAAAAGAAAATTCCTCTCGCATATTTCTATATATTTGTATATTTCCAGTTTTAGTATCATGTTTTGCAACTTCAAACTGTATCTACTAGGTAAGTTAAAATAACGTGAAATTATAGTTACAGTAAAATCCTCTATAACGCAAGAAATACATTCTGCGTTATATGGATTTCGTGTTATACGAAACCAGGAGCATAGAAAGTTGAAATAAAATAATTTTTTTTTTAAATAAAACAAGAAAATAATATACATTTTAAAACAGCAAGAATTTTTTCATTATAGAATAAACAGAAAGACAGATAAAACTATAATCTAATCACTGTCAGAATCACTTAAAATTAAGTTCTATCAACATTCTTTTTACATGCTGCTCCAGTTCTTTCGTCGGTTAAATTTTCTTCACCTTCGAAAGAATTTTCTCGTGTTATTTTGTTAGAAGAATTTCATTTCTACGCTTCTGGTTTTAAAATTTTTCTTAATTATAATATATGAAACAGTTTTGTTATTTTCTTTCTTTTAAATTCGATAACAATTTCGATTTTTCGCGTTATATATAAAATTCTAATGCACATTTCCATTCTCCATAGTTTAATTTACGCTTGTACGATTCTCAGAAATATATCAATTTCACAAGTCTCTAATTTTTATAAAGAAATATATATATATATACATATCAAATAGTAACTCAAAAAGAAAAGAAAAAATTATTGAAAGTACGAATATATAATCGAATAAAAATTATTTTCAACTGTGTTCTTTTCAATCCATAGAAACCGCACTTTCATACGGTACAATCTAATATTTGACCGCAATGTTAACCACAGATTTTTCTATCCCACCCTCGAGATCGCCGGAAATAAAAAATCACCGGTAAAGTTTCAAAGAGCGCAACGAGTTTTCGCGTATTCTATATACTATACGTTCGAAAAAACACACGATGCAAACAACTCGGAGCAACTCGAAACAATCGTCATTCTTGAACCATTTCAGTGGTCGGCGTGTTTGTAATTCGAACGATAGTATTTCTCGAAAAATACCGGCTAATTCGATTTCGAAACGGTTTGTTAAAATGACCTGGATACAAATGAAATAAAATAAATCGCAATAGGATGCGCGATAGGACATTTGAAACGAATGTTTTTTTAATTTACATAGAGTTTAAGATGCTAAACTTTGCCAATATTTAAATAAAATGTTACATAAATTATATTTTCATAAATGCTTTGATAAAAAAGTTATAAATAAAAATTTCAAAGGGACTATTAATAAACATATTTATTGCGATATCATAAAATATATATATATACACATATTTAATATTAAAATTAGTATTAATTTAATTTCAAATAGTAAACGCAATTTATATAAAACTACGCGCAAATTAATTATTCTCTTCGAAACTTATTTCATATTTTTGTTTTAATTAAAGCATTAAACAAACTAGAAGCAAAATATTTATTTAAACACGTTATAATTTTACTTATTTAGAATTATAATTGGCAAAGTTTACATATCTTAAACGCGGAACACTTTTTATAAAGAAAGAAATTCGATAATTCGAAATAGAATGAAATTTAGATATGGCACTGCGTTATTTCGCTCGCGCGAATTTTCCAATCCAACACCGCCATCATCATCGACCATCGTTAATGAATCAAAAACACAGATTGGCTTTATGAAAATTCAATAATTTGCACGCACGAAACTTCACCGTGGTAAACTTCGAAAACGTTTTGTTCCCTCTTAAGCGGGGAAGGTTGCAGTTCATTAGCCTTATTCCGATTTTAACCAACCCCTTTTTCGACCACGCTCACTAGCTGTTCCGCTTTACTTTTCCCTCGATCGGTGTTTTAATCATATTTCCTGATACGGACAACTCTGGAAGGGGTTTTCCTTGCAATTCGGTAATGCCTGGCCTCGCAATTTTACACTTGATGCCAGATGAGAAGATTTAACGATGTCGTAAAACGCTCGTTAAACTGTAATTCTGCTCCAACAAACGGTAATTACGTATAAATGAATGCATCAAAATGATAATTTCGATTGTCTGATTCGATCGTAAAGAAAGATCGCGAGTAAAGAAAAGGATAGTAAATTGGATTGTAATATGGCGCTTTAATTATTTCGTAGTTTTAAAATAAATAATAGTAATATGAAATATCTATTTTTTTAACAACATAGTTGAAGTTTTAAGAATAATTAAGATATAAAAATAATTTAGGAAGGAAAAATTTCACATGAAATTTTTTTATTTTCCTTGAGAAAGACAAATTTTCATTTCTTTTTTTCTTTTCATTATTATTTTAAAATTAACTGATTGTAAATTGAAAGAACATGAATTTTGAATTATTAAAATTGTGATATGAGATTGAATACTAATTCAATCCTGAAAATGTTGTAGAAAAAATTGTAAATTATAAATACATTTTGTCATTTTTAAAATATTAATTGAAACTTCTTTTTACAATAATTTTTTTAAGAATTGTTTGAGCACAAATGCTCATATTGTTACCAATATTCCATTATTGAAACTATAATTCTTATGTTTTTTAATTTTTTTTTTTAAACTGCAAAATAAACTGTTCTAAATCTTCGTTGAACAAAAATACATATAAATTTTATGCTACAACATTAACAACAATAATGCGCAGAGGGATTCTAATGAAAATATACAACTGTAACTTGTGAAATGTTGTAACGTTGTAACAAATAATACAACAAGAATTTTCATTGGATATTATTACTGTATATAGCTTGAAATCCCGATGATCCATATTACTACCACTTGCTTTTGAATCTCTAAGAATAAAGATTATTACAGTTGAAATTTCGTATTATAATTAGTGATTCTGATTTAACATATTACAATTTTATATCCTAAAGCTAAATGTCTACACGAAATATAGCTGTAACAGCTTATTTCCAATTTGTATTTCAACAATTTCTTTTCTTTATTTATTTATTAATAATAAATTTATAAAACATTTCACATCTATTCAAATATTCGTAATAACGTTAAATATTAAGAAAATATTTTTGAAATAAACTTCATTACTTCACATCCATTGTACACATACATTGAAGATATTGAGAAATATTTCTACTTAAAATTAAACAAGGCTTTTCGCAAATATCAAAGAGTTAACCGTATCAATAACAATGAAATGCAAACATTGAAATGCAAGGTAATCATTTTCAGCATCTCTTTTGCAAATAATTAAAAACGAAATTATAATAAAACTTGCTATATCTCGTATATATAGTTAAATAAATATGTTTACATAATTTTTTAATTATTCAATGCTAAATTAATCTCTGAAATATTTCATAATTGTTAAAAGTTATTTTTACAATATAAATCAACGTTTTTCAATATGAATATTATATATTCAATATATATATTATTTTTTATCTTTTTACCTTTCTTCGATAGTGCAAAATATTTTCCAAATAAAGAATGTATAATTTATTTCTATTACACTATTATTAAAAAAAAGAAAAGAAATTCCCAAGTTAAATTCAAAAAATAAAAAAATACTAAAATTTGAGGGTTGATTTTACCTTCTTGAAGAGATTTCCTATCGATAAAAAAAATCGCAGTATATATACAATCCATTACGTATACACTTACGTATAAACTTTCATTAAAATCAGGATTCTTGATTTAGATAAATTTCCTCGTAGGACAGCGTACGAAAACTTTTCCACTGAAAACATAATATCAGGTCACGAGATGAAAAAGTTGGGAAAAATTGGTGTAGATTCAACTTTGAGATAATGGAATTATTTCCTTACAATTATTTTCTACTTTCACATTGTTGCGCTCGATTTACAGTAATGAGCGTATATATTCGCGACTCAACTATTTCATAAAGGCGCGTACCGTATTCCCCCGGCGAAAGGGTTAAACTCCAATTCGGTCGTTTAACATTCCTTCGAAAACATTAGACACAGTCTTGTTAGTCTCTCAATTAAACCATTTAACAAGTTTCCGCGCGGGACACAGAGCAAAATGATAACTGCTATCGCACCAGCGCCCCTCTCCTCTCCTCCCCCTTTTCCCTTCGATCCGAGGCGAGGATGCATCGTCAAACGGAAACCGTTCCTTAAATTTGCCGTTCCGCAACACGCGCGCGACCCAGAGAGAGCGTGTTCAACCCTTTCGAAACTTCGTTACCCGTTACTCTCCAATTTGTCGCTCGACGAGCTGCAAAGTGTTGACAAACGTTCTCTCCACCCCCCTTTTTCTCTCTCCCCCTCCCCTTTTTAAAATCCCCGTTGGCGAATTCCTCGAGAGGAGATAAAACGAAGGGAGGGGCAGGAGGTGTATAAAAAATAATAGAAGAGAGGAGAAGGGAAAAGAAAAGGGAAATCACCGAAGGTAAAACGTCGACATAAATTTTCACAGCTGCGGCCAATTGCGCAGCCGAGGATTCGAGAGGGAGAGGGGGAAAAAAAAAAAAAAAAGAAAAAAAGAAAGAGATGAGCAAAACCTAACCGCGGGGTAGCTTCATTCCCAGGGCACCTAAGACACCTAATTCCCGTTCATTCCGCCGCGTGTACCCGCAGTATTATCTTCGGCTCGGTCCACAGCGATTCGCGTAAGCCTTTAAGTCCACCGAGCCGGTGGCTGGCATTAATTCGCAGTTCGAAAGCACGCTCGCGGGCTAACACGAACGCGTCTCTGTTATATGTATGTGTATATGTGTGTGTATATACAGAGTGTTTCAGAGAAGATGTTCGAAAGTGGAAGCTGGAATAACTTTGCCGGTATGTTTGGTCATTCTGAATCAATAAGGTCATATCGCCACCCTCCCACGAAAACGTGCAAATATTCCGTTTGGATAAAGATGTCTGGATGAAACGTTTCTTCTCTTATTTTTAATTTCATGAGGATATTACTTTTACGTTTTCTCGAAGTTTGAAGTCAGTGTATAATCTGAAGAATAATGATCTCGGTGATTGTCTTATTATCAATTATTATTCTTCAAGTATAAACTTTCATAAGTTGTAGAATTATATAGTTTACGTTTCTGTCTATTGTTTAATTTATTCAGATACGTAATGCATAAGATCTAAAAGCGGATTTACATTTGTCATATCGTTGTTAATGAGAAATTATAATAATTTTACAACGATTTTTGTAAACGATAAATATATTGTATCATTAAACGAAAAGAAACTGTTTCTTCGAACTTAATTAATTAAATTAATCTCGATAATCAATGGATAAAATAATTACATGATCACGCATAAAGATTGATAAAAACTATCAAGAACATTGATAATCCATTCTATATACAGAATTATACGATTATGCATAAAATAGTTAAATCTTACAACAACTTATTAAAAAAAAAAAAGAATAAAAAAAGATCAAGTACTCATCTTAAAAATCCTGAACATAATCCTGGAAAAATATTCTTTTCACTAATTCTCACTGTAATAATGTAACTGAAGATAATTAAACTGTTAGATCAAATTAGATAATTTATCCTCTATATGTGCATTTGTTTAAAAAAGAAATAGAAGAAATCAAATGTCACTATTTAATCTTCTACTTAATTCTACAAATATCTTTTTATTATCTTCATCTAATTAGTAGAAGATAATTAAGGTGGTCAAGTTACGTAATTCATGCTACACAAGTGCACACAAGGAAGGTCTTTAGTTTCTATGTACAATATCACCGCAGATGGTGCGCATAAAGCATCCCCCATCTCGGATCAAGGGATTAATAAACACATCCTCTTACCTACGATGTTCATGGTGTCTTGGACACAGGCCGTCTGGAAGGAAGGAGCATCCGCGGAGACTTCGCAACTGTACACCCCCGCAGCGTCCAACTCCAGGTTGGTCAGGGCGACTTGGGTCGCGTTGCTTTCGCTTTTCTACAACAAAAAGCCAACCCCGCGGTTTAGTCAACCGTGTATCGGTGGTTGTTTCTTTCCTGATGGCTTCGCAAGGGTTACAACTCCGCCCTTTCACCGAGTTCTTTTCTTGGCTGCTTTTTTAAAACTTGGTGGAACGGAAGTTTCTTTTGGAAAGGGATACACAGGGAATAGTTTCGGGGGATGTGTTTATTCTTGAAGGGGTTGTTCCTTGTAGAATAAAGGATTTGGTGGGTCGAAAATTGTATTGCAACATGCTTTGTTTTTCTTGTGTTTTTCTTCTTTTTTCCTTACGATATTTTGAAAATAGTTATTATTTACGTGGAAATATGTGGTCGTTTGTGAAGATTTTTTTTAAATATTTGGTTTTTTAAAAATATCTATAAGAATTCTGTGTTATTTTTTAATATCTATAGAATATAGGTCGTTTAATAATTTTCGTTCCTAAATTGTTAAACTGTCTTTCATTTGAAGTTACAATAATTCATTCCTCGAAGAGAATAATGAATACATATGTTTTAAAAATTCGAATTGATAAAAGTTAATTATTATCCATGAAAATTTCATGAAATATTAACCAA
>NW_006263712.1:111307-114992 GCF_000469605.1 Apis dorsata | reverse complement strand
AAAAAAAAAAAAAAAAAAAAAAAGGAAAATGTAAAATACATACACATATTCATAAACAGATAAATATATCTATATACGTAGAATTTTCATTATTGGCACGAAATTTTAATTAATACCCAATTAAATGAATCCTGCCAATTAAATTCATTTACGTGAACTATTATTTGAACTTTTATTATATAGCTTTAATTATAAATTGTTCGCTTTAATTATTGTTTGGATGAAATTCTGCTATAATTTTATATAACATACTTCTTATATAATGATTTTTCTCATTGTTCAAAAGTAAAAAAAAGTGTTTTTTTATTTTTCAAATAAAAATGATGTAATTTTTTAAAACCAAGTAGATATTTCACCGTCTTATTCGAATATTTTCATGAAATAATATTCGTATCTTTTCTTAGAATGATAAAACTGTATTCAAGAAATAATTATATTATTATACGAAATTACTTTAATAAAAATAACTATTATGCAGAATACACACGAGATCTTTTGTGAGTGACTCTACGAGAATATGATCTTGTGTGGATATGATCGTACGTGAAAGTCTCAGACCATCTACGTTGCTGAGTAACTAATGGTAACTAAAGGTAGATTTAGGAACCATTTCAACATATTCTCGTATGGAAATGAATCTTTAAATATTCTCTCTATGATGTTGTTCGTTTATGGTTTCTCCTGGTTTACAAATCTTTTTGAAATATTGCCATAGAGTCCTCATCTAAATTTATTATTACAAGATACATGTAAACTATTTCAGAGATTTAGTTAGAATTGAAGAAAATCTAAAGAAAAGAAAAAAAAAAGTAAAGGAGGCAAATCAGGAGGAGATTAAGATACATATATTAAAAAATATCGATAAACGTTGAATTAAATTCCTCTCAAGGAATAACAATCCAATTAAAATAATACCAAGTATCCTTAATTCATTCGTTCCAATAAAACAATGAAACGATATATGGAATACATTTGTTAAAAAATTATTCGATAACGATATTCTGGATGGAACGAGGTCACGGAAAATATTAATAATCGTTGGATTAAACGTTTCTTGAACAAAACGAAAACAGAATTAAAATAATATCAAGTATATTTAAGTATATTCATTTACGGAAACAAAACATTTCCGACTCGTAAGTGCTTCACGACTTATGCACAATACTGTAATTTGTCCATCTGCTTAGCATAAAATTCAATAGCAGTTTTAGAACAAAAAGAGCCAGGCGTATAATTAATCCGCGAGAACGTTACCACTGCAAGGTCTAAGATAAACGAACAGATATTAAATATTGCAAGAGATATTAAACGTTGTTCTACACGAGGCAATCGCGAGCAGAGGTAACGTTATAACTCTTTCACCGTGATATATCCGGTCACGAAGGATAGAAATTTGTCAACGTTTGATTTCTATTCATTTGGACTTGTCCGTTTGGACAAGTCAGATGGCTCAGGTGCGCAACAGACAGGAACAATGACGACAAATGTCTTTTGTCTCCATTGTCACGCATCAAGCCTACAGACTAGTGCTATTTACCGTAATATTATGGAACAACTCGTCTTTCTTCCTTCCATTCCTCTCCTTATGCACACTCCAATGCGCCCAGTTAATATCAAACGAGAGAATCGTCCCTTCGTTTTATTGCCACTGTACAATCTTTCTTTTTTAATAGACGACGAGAAGGATTGTTCTTCTCGTTGTCACCATTACCTCCCAGAGAGAGAGTTGTTAATTAAATTAATAAAAAAGTTAAAGATGCAAAAGAAAGATGGATAAGAGATACTCGACGTTTAAAGAAAAGTACGTACTAATTACGATATTTAATAAGTGAAATAAATATCTGCATAAAGTTAAGTAGGAAAATTTTTGTATACTCTACATAAAAAAAAAAGTACTTTTATTAAAATAGAATCTTAAGTTTCATTGTACAATAAGAATTGTGTTTCTTTATAAGAAGTGTTTCTTTATTAAGAAATAAATTTTATTCAAAGTGTGTCCTTTTGTAATTATATCTTCAGTCTTTTAAATAATCTTCTGATGAATTTGAGATAAAAATAAATCTTTTAAAAAATCCGATATGATCTTAATTCTTTTTTCTTTTCTTTTCTTTTTTTTTTTTTTCGAAATTGCAACATATAATCGATGAAAAACTAATTTTTTAATCCAAAACATTTTCCTCTCAGTTTATCAGAGAAAAAGTCGTGACAATAGTTACACGAACTATTTTTACGCATATAATTTATTTTAATAACAGTTGCCCTTTTATATGCGACGTACAAAGACATACCTGAGTGACTGTAGCATTTCCTTACTTATATTCACAAAAGCGCGAGCTTGCAAAAGCATCCGTAGTCCAGTCACCGTCAAAACAGAAATCCCAAAGAGGAAGCAAAACACGTCAAGCTTAATCATCGTTGCAAAAACGTTGCGCACTATATCACCACCTCGTTCGTCAACCAACAATTCGCGACAAAAAGAACCATGTTCCTCGCTACGACTGGTCTTTTGTCACGGCTGGCCCGGCATCTTCGATGCCTATGAATCGACTCTGACAGTCAAGGATTTATGATTTCACCTGTCCATACACAACTTGCGTTATGTACAAAAAAAAAGCGAACATAAAAAAAAAGAGAATAATAAAGAAGGAAGGAGAAAGAGAGAGAGAAAAAATAGGTACAACGAGGAACCAACCGCATCGATCAATCGACCGGAAGACAAAGGCTAGCGGTCAGCTCGTAGCATTGTTTCATCCCTGGACAAGCGAGAAGGATTCTTGTCGGAGGAAGTGTAGGAGAGAGAGAGAGAAAAAAAAAAGAGAGATAAAAAAATGAGGAGTCATAGTCAAGATTTTTACCAACAAGAGAAAACTCTTCCTCATTCACTTTGCCACACTAGGAGCAAAGCTAGAGACAAAGCGCATCTCGCTAGTGTCACAAATCACAAATTGCAAGTACATGCGATATTTTCTACGCGCGTCCAATTCCATTTCTGGCCTTCAGAAGCGAAGAAAAATACGGAGGAGATCTAGGATTTCATATTCAACATTCAAGGCATTCCTCTTCCTCTTCGCTCATCCTATTCCTCATCACTTTGCTCTTGTATCGCCCACGGTCGTACTTAATATTCGCCTTTGAACGTTCGATATAAAGGGCATTTCGAAAGTGCAATAAATCATAAATACACATAAACGTTTTTCTTTTTGTATATCCAATTCTATTTTTGAGGAAAAAAAAAGTGCACCTTAGTCTATAAAAGATGAGACATTTAATCTTCATCCACTCAAGATGGATTATTAAATAATACTTAATATCTACAATTGATGTACGCATTGAAAATGATCCGGATCGCTCACTTTTTTGATTAATTATTTTCGAGGATTATTCGCGACATTACTTTCGAACCCACCGGGGGAACAGTAATCGCCCTGTATACCAATCTACAAAAGATGAGATATTCAAGCATATCCAAGATGGATCACTTTTGACAGCACGAATAATATTTAATATTTGGATCAAATCGATACTTTTTCATCGGCTCAACTCGACGAAGTTAATTGCCGCGGAATCCATCGACAACAATAATTGCTCTCTACATCAATCTAGAAAAAAGATGAAGTATTCATCCACCCAAGATGGATCACTTTCGACACATCAAATATTATTTCATGCATGAATCAAATGTTTC
>NW_006263712.1:108820-111122 GCF_000469605.1 Apis dorsata | reverse complement strand
TTTTTCATTGCTTTGAGTTTACAAAAAAAAAAAAAAAAAAAATCAAACGACACAAAAGTTCATCAGACAACGATCAATGGATCGACGATGAAAGTCCTTCTCGTCTCCTTGCGATATCGATTTCGAACCACCCCCTTGCACATCCCCGCGGAACCGCACGTTGGTTTTTCGCTCAGTTTACGAGCGACATTACGCTTCGTAACGGCGCAGTACGTCGGCCAGTTACGCGGAATTTCGCGACACCTCGCGATTTATTCGCGCGTAGGCTTGTAGGCCGAACGCGCGGCGGGAATTCGGTCGGGGTAAATGGCGGCGCGACCGGCGAACGCGGTTTCCGGCGGATTTAGTGGGTCTGATAAAAAAAAAAAGGAGCGGGGCTGGTTCGCCGTGTGTTTATGGCGCGGTGTGGAATGCGAAATTTCAGCAACGACGCGTCGTTTTGGAAACGAATTTAGAAAGAGCGATTGTCCCCGTATTATTTTTTTCGGGAATGTTTGGAGATTTTTGTCGGGTTTACGGTTTTAATTTGTCATTGTTATTCTCTCGTTTCTCGATCTTTGATATTAATTATAAATTAAGGGTTGTAAAAGGGTTGTAATTCTTGCATTCTTAAATATGAAACTTAATTATATTGTGTTACGTTGCGATGCTGATGAATGTTAATGGAAATTTTAACACGATGATTTCCTTGTATTTTTGGGAAGTTAGTTTAGACAGAAGGATTATCCTTTTATTATTGGCAGATATTTATTAAAATATGCACGATATGTTAATTAATTATAATTTTGCAATTTTGCACATATTGAAAATTCGCGATAATAACTATTATATATTTTTTTGAATTATTTTCGTCTTTTATTTCTTTTAACTCTGGTTTTTTTCGTACGTTTTTCGCGAAGCTCGTAAATAAAACTTTGATCTTTCAGAACTAATAAAATTATGAATTGGATTAGTTTTAATAAAAATTTTTTTACTTTTAGAGAGTTATATTTCATAGTTTAAAGCCGTGAAAAAAAAAGAATCAGAACTGATGAATCCTGCGTTTATGACACAGTGTGGAATACCAAATTTTTGAGTATTCGTTGCTTTTAGAAACGAGTTTAGAGGGAAGGATTATTCCTGTATTATTTTTTCGTTTGCGAGTTTTTTGTGAAACTCACGGAGCATTTTAATTGGTTATTGTTTCTAGCTTTGATCTCTGTGAGATAGCGAAATTAGGAATTGGATTAATTTTAATATGGATTAGTATATGGAGGAAAAAATTTTATTCTTTTTTGTGGCTTATGGTTTTTGAAATATTCGTCGAGGTATTCTGTGTAGATGTTAATGACTGACCTCTCCATTTTTGTTTTCGTTCTTGAATCTTGAAGTTTTTATGGTCATTAGTGGTATAAAAATCTTTTATGTTTTACATTACGAAGGGAAAAAATAACAAAATGACAGTGTCTTTCGTTTAAAATAAAATTCCATCGTATCATTTCCTCGTATTTATCTCGTTTTTGAATATTATGTAGCACGATATTGTCATTAACGATAATGTAAATCATTTCAACAATTTCAGCAACGTGTTTATTGAATTAACGTACAAAAAGAATGGAACATACACACAGTTCATCAATTGTCGTTATGTTTCACGAATACTTCATCGAAATCGGAATGTAAACGTTATTTTGAAAATTAAATATCGCTCGTGTTAAGCTTTATAAGTATGGTAAAAAAATATGCGAATTCCACGACAAAAGCACGAAATTTTTTTATAAGAAGAATTTTCATAATACGTATAATATAAATTATTTAACTTCATTTCGTATTCGACTAAAGATTAAATCGAAAGATAACCGATCAAATCTATGAAGTTAAGAAAACTGATTCAAACGAATGGAGAATTTCTATTAAGATGCATAAAGTTCCAAACTTAATCGATTACCGTTCGATTCTACATCAATTTTACTTCGTTTCCCGAAACTCCAGAGGACTCGAATCTATTTGATCTACTCTCGTTCCTCCCCTTCCCCTCCCCTCTTTCTTTTTTCCTCATTCATGCGGTGCACGAAATTTTCACCCTCAAATTCAAACCCATTAGCAACAATTGTCGTAAATAAACTTCTTCGCATAACGATTCAACGATACGATAACAAAAACAACAGTATTACGGTGTTAAGCAAATAAAAGAAGGAATACAAAAATATAGATATACATACGGGTACGCGTAAGTTCTACGTTACAGGCCACTCTGCAGAGGATTAAAATGTATTTGTTCAGTTAGCGGAACCGTTGTAAGCCCGCTATAGCACAGTTGGAA
>NW_006263712.1:103326-108644 GCF_000469605.1 Apis dorsata | reverse complement strand
TTTTTTTTTTTTTTTTTCCGTTTCGAAAATGGCGAGCGTTCCTTGTTTGTGAAAGAGTGACAGGCCGGAGGATTGAATTTCCCCGGTGGTTTTATTTAATTTCAAAGAATTACATTGATTTCGATCTCCATCGAGACGAGATAAATCAATTTTACATAAGGGTTGACACAATGGCCGAGTGTCAATAAAATTATAATTCTGCAATCTCCTCGCCCATTTAATTTCGATTTCAACGAGCCGTCACGAGTTTATATTTGTATAAAGCGTTTCATCCTTTTTATACTTTCAAGAGAGGCGGGAGGGTTTTAATTCGATTGTCTCGGTCGAAGATCAAACCCTCCCCGCGTGTTAAACAAACGTTTATTTCCGCGTTTGGCGGAAAATGGCGGCTATTTAATGCTTCGAATTAAATTAAATCCGACGTTTTCAATGGGAGGCTGCATTTAGCACCTGGTTATCTACTTTTATCAACGTTGAATTACGCTGGTCGAGGGAACCACGAATATTCTTTTATTCCATAAAATTTCCTAAGTAAAATGAAAAATCGTGAAATATTGATCAGTGATATAAAAATATTACATCGTTAAATATTACTACAAGGTAGGAGATCTCCCTTAGTAAAAGGGACAAATCTGTTCTCAATAAATTTTGTATTATTCACATTGAAATGGAAAATAAAAGAAGGAAAAAGTAATTTAAAAATAAAACGTAATAAATAAAGTTTAAAAACTGGCAATTAAAGTAATTGAATATTCTTGTGATTAATAGATTAATCGATTAACTTCTTCGAAATCGTATTTGTATCGAATATTTAAGGAATAAAAAATTAAGAAGATATGCCTGATACGTTAGACAACACCTTTTCAACGATTAATTTTCACTAGCTATAAAATCTCATTTCAAATCTCAAATCGAAACATCTTTTCAACATCTTTCAACATTCGATTAATCAGAAAGTACACATTCAATCGTACGATATTGATAAAAAGAGAAATTTTAATTTTCACAGCATTTTTCAACGTTTAAAAGTATATTAGATTAAAAGAAGAAAATTCATATTATTAGTTTTACCCAAGAAGATAAATTTTCCTCGGATTCTACGCTAAAAATGAGATCTAATCAGTCTTTTGCAGGCGGTCCAGCTTTCGAAGGAGAGAAGAAGAGCCCGTCGAAAAGGGAAAAGTGTATCCCGCCGGGATTAAAATTCGAGCAGAGACGATTATAAGACCACGACCATTAAGCCGTCATTCCACTCGAAAGGAGTTCCACCTCGCTGCTGTTTTACGCGTTACCGCATAAAACACCCCCTTTATCGCCGAATATTCTAAGCTATTGAGCCCCTACCGAAAGCCCTTTAATCCCCTTCGTCTTAGGAATTGAGCGAGGTTTCATCAGAATCACTGATGAATAACAATATTTTTCCATTTTCTTGTACCACCAGAGAGAGAATTTCATCGACCAATTTAATCCATTAAGAGGCAAACAGTGGAATGATATATGCAGATCGTGTTTATTCAATAGAACGATTCTTTAAATGAAACGTGAAATTGTATAAAAATCATGTAAAAAATCTAAAATCAGGAACGTAATACAAACACAAATAATACAAAAATTATTTAAAATTTTTCGTATGAACGTATGAAATTAATTATATCGATATTCATGGATTGATAAAAGAATAGTCCATCATTGCGCGAATATTATTTTAAATTTATTATATAAATTTATTATTAAAATTTATTATAACGTGTTTCGAACGTTCGTATAAATTGTATAATTCGTATAGCCAAATTTTTTACAACTCCCGATTTAAAAACAGAATATATTTCAAAATTTAAAAATTTAAAAAAAAAAATCAATACAAATGAAAAAGAGAAATTGGAACGTTTATTTATTAACATTAATATAATTGGGATATCGGAATGTCTTTACATAGCTCTAAAAGAAAAGAGAAACGACTAATAATATCTCAACGGGATTCCTCTTACGAGTGAGAGAAGCCTCGGTTTATTCTCAACATTAACGCACCCCTGTTACACGGGGCGAGAACGAGCCCTGTTTACGATATCCCTAGGGATAATCGCAAAGACGTCGCGATAATATATCGATTCCTTAAGAACCCTTCTCCTCTTTTAGGAACACGATCGTAAAAACGAACATTCGAATAATTCTTCGGTGGAATTGAAGCCGTTGTCTCTCTCTGTTCATTAAAGAAACGGCTCAAAGTTTTACGTTTTATCCCCTCATCATATTTCAGAACGATCAGTTCTAACCAACCAACCTCTGCAGCGTTAAATAAATTCCCAAATGATTCGTCTTCCTTTCGTTCTAGTTTCAAGCATTTTTTTCTTATTTATTTTATCAGTATTGTATTAATAAATAAGTACTGATATTTTATAAAAAATTACATGAAAATATTAGATAAAACAATAAAGAAAACTTCTACTCTTTTTTATTTAATTCTCAATCAAATATTTTTATATCTTCAAATATTTTTATTTTTTTTCCATGAACAGTTAATTAAAAAAAAAAAGATGATCGATATTTTCCATTTCTTTTCGAATCCATACAAGATAATCTTGTTATTGCTATATCAATAAAGATAATCAACATTTTTAATCTTTCTGAAAATATCCTTTTCGAGGAATCTTTTCAAAACTTTATTCATTCGACGATACTTTGCAAATAAAATATTATTCAAACTCATAGCCAATTAATTCCTAATTTATATACATCCTGAACTAAATTAATTACAATTAAACGTAGAGAACTAAAGTAAATACGATATTACTACATCACGAAATAAACCCAGATTCAAAATTTACTAACACTACGCGAACTATATATCTACTGAACAATTCATCGTGATCCAATATTACCTTCGCGGAAATATTACCCCCTTATAAAAATCTGAATATTTCTCGATATTTACCCGATATGGTTCACGTGCTGTTAAATGGTCAACAGATTCCTTTTGACGCTGAAAGTAGGTTCGCGGGGCACGAGGTCGAGCCTCGTGGAGATAGACAAAAAAAGCTCACCTTCACCGTCAAGTTCCCGATGGGGAAAGTCTTGAAGATCGGGATCTCGTTCGGGGCATAGCGATAAAACTCTCGACCCCCTTTGTACCACTTGACGGTGTATAAAAGATCACCCTCGGTGTCATACCAGCAGTTCAGTATCGCAGAGTCACCTTTCTTCACGGCCGTCGGTATCTGGATGCGGACTTCTCGCAAACCGGAGCAAATTCCTGGAACAGAAACAATCGTCAGTGACGTTGTTCTTTTTTTTTTTTCTCTTTCCCTCTCTCTTTTTTTTCTTTCTATATTGTACGTGCGCGGATTTTCGAACACGCGCGCGTTATTCGGAAGTTCCTTTTCTATTTTAGAGGGGATCGATCCTCGTGGAAAAGTGTCGACCTCTTGAACGGGGAATTAATGAGCTCGAGATGATGAGTTCGAGTTCGAACTATTATTCGCGTACTCTTTTGGAAAAATAAGGAAAAAAAAAAAAAGGAAGGAAAGAAGAAGGAGTGTTCTGGTTTATAAATAAAGTCAAATATTTGTAATTGGGAAATATCTATAAGATATGGAATTTTGTTCGTATTGAATTGTGCAAATCTCTGGAAGTTGATATATAAATTTGATTTAATTAATTTGATTATTTAGAGAGAGAATGAGATATATATATATATGTATGCTCGAATTTTCACAGTTCGTATCGAGTTTTGAAAAATAAAAATTAATTTAATTGGAATTAGTTCTGAAAATATTTATAAGAGTTAAATTTTATTCATATTTTCCCCAGAATTGTGGAAACCTATGGAAATATTTTTATTTAATTTGAATTATTTAATATGAAAATTGCTATAAGACTAGAATATTGTTCGTATTTTCTATCGAGATATGGAAATCTTTGAAAGTCGAAACATAAATTCAATTTAACTCGAATTATTTAATACGAAAATGTCTATAAGACTAGAATATTGTTCGTATTTTCTATATCGAATATGAATGTGGACACAAACTCTCAAAAGTCGAAATATAAATTTCATTTAACAGGAATTATTTAACATAGATGTTAAATAATGTTATTTTGTAAATGTGATTTATAATCCTTTGTAATTTGAATTCAAAATTATCTGATCTCTATAAATCCAAATTTATCTTTATAAATGGAACTTTTATTATTAATGCTTCTTCAAAAATATGCGAGACTCTGATGTAATAAAATTAAAAAGATACAATATATATAATAACGAAACTTCTAATTTAATTAATTATTCTATGAATTTTATTATGAATTATACTATGAATTTTATTTCTATTCCTTTGTATAATAAAAAAATTAAGATAATATATTTATAGTATAATATAAAAAAAAATATAAATAAAACAGGAATTTTTCATATAGATATAGTTATGAATTTTTCCTATTTACAATGTACATTTGCAAGTGTATATTTAATGAAAATGGTATCATTTATAATATTTATTATAAAAATAAATAATAAATAAATAAATAATAAATAGAATGAAAGATTATAAATTTTGTAAAATTAATTAAAAGACGATAAGTAATCATACAAATAAAAAAAAAAAATTAATTTCATTGTGCAAAGTGTACATAAATAGTGAAATTTTTATTATATCATATCATGTTAAATATGGATATTATATTTTATTAACGTGTTAAATATGCACATTAATATGAATATGAATATTTTATTTATACAATTTTAATTTTTACCATAATATTAAATATATGAATTCTGTCTTTACCATTTTACATTTTTATTATAAGCTTGAATATGGATTCTGTTGGAAAACTAATTTATTCTCGCTTCGATGACACAACTCTTATGAAATTCAATGTTGTTGATTCTCTTGTTAGAAACAACAGCTAATAACAAAACGTAATAAACAATGAAGATCAATAGTTAATTCGATACCTCTTCAAACTTACAATGTGCTTTAATTTTATACAAATAAAAACAAACTGTTTTAGAAAAGATTTTCTTTAAAGTTTAAAATTTCCTTTATAATATAAAATTAACTTTTCTTAAATTTTTACAATTTTTATTATAATATTGAATATAAAATTTCTCTCCTCACAATTTAAGATTATTATAAAAATAGGGAATGTAAAGATTTTTTACAATCTTAAGTTTCAAACAAACCAGTAATTTTTAAAATACTCCAATGATTTTCCATGTTTTTTCTTAAGTATCCAAATATTTTTTACACATATGTACATATCAGACAAGAAAGCATGAGATTTTATCGTTGAGTTTTGTTTCGGAAGCAAGAAGCTCGAGG
>NW_006263712.1:99090-103178 GCF_000469605.1 Apis dorsata | reverse complement strand
TTTTTTTTTTTTTTTTTTTTTTTTTTTTTTTTTTAAGATTAAATTCAAGTGTAAGCTTGGTTTCAGGTATATGCATTGCACTACGAGAATTATATGTTTCATTGAGTTACATGGTTGAAAATGTTAAAGTTTTTCGTTGGGTTGCGTGTTCGTAATTTTGTAAATGCAACCCCTTCCGTTCCACGTTCTTCAAGATACTCGCGTTTCTCTGGGGATAATTGCGACTTCCGCCACGATGCGGTTGAATAATACAAATTCCGACGTGAATATTTTATTTGGAAAAATGCACGTCAACCCATTCGCTACGTATATTTCTCAACATTTTCGAACTAGTAAACAGAGAAGTTGAATTTTGCAATGGATATATTTACCCAAAACACTTCCTATTTTCTTCTTTCTTAAATATATTTTTAATATTCTTATTTCTAAATTATACTCGACGATTATAACAATCGTTTTTTAACGTTCTTTGGAATTTTATTAATTTCTAATGATTTTTTATTCAATTTTATAAATATATTAATGAATATTAATAAGCATGATGATTATGGAAATAAAAAAGTTAAATTAATTCATTTTTGTAATAATTTTAGAAAAATTAACAAAAAAATTGTTTTGACTTAACATTAAAAAAGAAACCATTAATGGAAAAAATATATTTCTTCAAAAAATAATTATTAGTTGATAAGTTATGTTTTTAATTTTGAGAAAATTTTTAAAATTTGAAATTGCTTTTAATATATACAAAATATCAAAGCAAATACAATCTGTTTTAATGCAAGAGAAGAACCGGATTTGCATCTTTATTACACGAAACACTTTAAAAGTAATAAATCACTAGTTTCTAATCGATGTTTGCATTTATGTTACTTTATACTGCACGATGCGAAATTATTTTTTTAATTACATTACATCTAATAATTCAAAAACTAACCCAAAAATCTATCTCCTTACGAGATTTTCAATTCGATTCAATTAAAAATATAAGAACTCAATTATGTATTTTGCACTTATTTGACTAAATGGATTTATATTTAAATTTTATATTTAAGAAACGATGAATATCTTTATCAAAAGAAGATCGGATTATTAATCATATTTATTCTCTGAAGAGAAAAAAAACGATGGAAATGCCCAGTTTTCAATTATTATTTCAAAAGACGATTTCCCAAATACTGCAATAAAAGCTGACATAACAATAATCGATGTCTATAGAGAAGGGAAGAACATCGCTTCGCGTGCAACACTGAAGGAAGATCGATGTTTGTCATCAGTGGAAATCGTGAAAGGGTTTGAGGCACTTCAATCGACCTGTCCGGAGCAGATCCACCACTTTGAATGCAGTTTAAAGCACAACAGACAAATACCGCATGAGCCGAGCGAAATGAATTTCGCTGATTACGACCAACAGAATTTAATATCCTACAGGCTATCTTTTCGCAATCTTTTCCAGATATTTAAAGCACCAAAATATTGCCCCGTTGTTTATACGTAATCGTGTATTTCTTTTTTTTTTTTTTTTTTCCCCCGGTAATTTATCCTACTTTCGTGTTATTGTATTCAAATGCTCGTAATCATTTCACGTACTATGGTCGTATCGAAATTTGTATTATCGTATTACGATGTAAAATCAAATGTGATCTCTTTCATTTTTAACGTGGAATGAAATAATGTTAAATTGAAACGATTGAAGTATCTTTTTTTTTTTTTTTAATGATTATTACGTAGAAAAGGGGATTCGTACGTATTTAGAGGAATTTTATTATTAATTTACAAGCATTTATAAATTGTGCGTTTAATCTCGTAATATTAATTTTTATTTTTAATCGTATAAAATTTATTCACCGATTTATTAAATTTATTTTCTTATGAAAGTCGTTATATTAAGAATTAAATTTATTTTATAAAATTATCGAAATTATAAAAGTTATATAAGAAATATATGATTTTAATTATTGTAACATGAATTCCTATAATATTATAAACTCCTTTATAATATAATTCTATATATAATATTTTTATAATATATTTAATAGTATATCAAACAAAATTTAAATTTCTTAATTTTTTAATAATTTTAATTTTATTTTTTATATTTATAATATTAACTTTTGTAATTTTTAGAATATAATTTTTATAAATTTATTATCAATATATTTTTAAAATATATAAAACTTTCTATTAAAATTTATAATTTCATTGAGACTAGATATACATAGTTTCTTCAAATTAAAGATCTCGCCACTTATAGACTTTCCTCCTCTCAATTATACAGAGGAGAAGTAATCGAGAATTTTCACATTCTTGGAAATTAGTTTGATAAGTTTATTTCTCGTATAACTTAACTGGTTTAACGCAAGGCGAGTATATATTTTCGCTAAATCCCAAGGAAACGTTATAGTAGCGGGACCATCGATTTCAACTAAATTTTGTCTAGTACGTAGAATCTAGACTGAAACTAGGCAAATCTAGAGCATAGTCCCCATATCCATGCATTTGGATGAATATGCATTATTTACAAAGACATTTGATATTGAAGTTTCAATGAACGAAGATTTGTCTTGATTGCTTAAGTATCTAAATCAGATTTCAGATGCAATTACTAAAGGAAAGAAGAAGATATTGATTTTCTGTACAATTTTATCGTATATCTATACTGTTCTATGAAATTGTTCTATATAATATAATGAAATTGTTTCTATATCAGAAGACGTAATTGTGTAAACATTTTCACCAATGTATGTAATAAACTATGATATTTTTCACGAATAATAATAGTGAAAAATTAATGTATTAATTTCTGCAAACATTATATCTGCAATTCTCCGATATATCTTCATTCTCCAATTTTCACAACTCATTATAAAGCTTTAAATTGAAGTAATGATACCTCGATATTTTAACAGCTTGAAATTTTGATTTAAAATTCCGATATTTCAATAATTGTAATTTCACTTAAACTTCCAAAATGCAATATTGTAATTTAATTTAAAATTCCGATATTTTAATTTGGTTTAAAACTCCAATATCGTAATAACGTAAAATATATTATAGCATCTACATTTTTTTTTAGATTGGTGTATAGTTTGCGTAAATAAAGTTATGCAAAAATGGTTTATCACTTTACGAAAGAAATTAATAAAAGGATATCATTTTTTAATATATTTTTTTCAATGAATGGACATTTTAAAAAAACGGATTATGCAGCTAAGCTAAACTTGTTAAATGATTATTTTTGAAATAATTTTTTTACAAAACGAATAATACCCGAGAATTATTGGAAAATTTATTTTTTCGCCATATTGAGAGCTTTCACTATCTAGGTGTAAATGATCACTGATATAAAGAATATAGGTCAAATATTTTCCCAAAAACTATTATCTCGAAAAATTAATGATTAACACTTGAGAATTTGAAATTTATTTTTTTGCAAAATTGAAAAATAAAAGATAATGGAATAAATTATAAAAAAAATATTTAACGATGTAATCATTAATTTTTAATTAAATATTTTATATACTAAAGGAAATATGATTGTGTTTTAACTATTTTAACAATTATTTGTATAAATATAGAACTTATATTGTTGTTTGTATTAAAAATTGAAGATCTTAGGATATTTAAATAAATTTTCAAACAAATGACAATTCAGATAATGGAGAAAAATATACAACAAATATAAATCCATAAATATAATAATTTTCCCTTTAAAATGTACAATTACAATTTCCAAATTATTTTTTAAAAATTGTAAATTGATAATTGAGGAAAATAATATATTCATTATTTTTAATTTATCATGTAATGCAAAATGTATTATTTTATGTTAAAAGATATTAAAAGATAATCATAGTTATGATAGAAATTAATTATTAAATATCTTAATGAAAATAATCCATTTGTTTTTTAGGAAACAAAAGAAATAATAAAACTCTAGAAAATATCAATTAATATCTTCAATCAATAATTAATTAATATAATAGTTCATTTCATTTTTGAAAATATAATTCCCCAACAATTTATAATTTTCAATATAAATATACTACCATGTTTGTATCAATAATCGACAATCAATAATTAAAAATAAT
>NW_006263712.1:94638-98736 GCF_000469605.1 Apis dorsata | reverse complement strand
AAAAAAAAAAACAACCAAACATTTCAATCAAATTAATAATAAAATACACAAATTCCTATTTTCCATTATCATCCCTTTAAAAACAAAAAAACATTTCCTTCTTTTTCATCAATAACTTATTATTCCTTATTATTATATAATTCATGCTATCTGTATGAACAAAATTCTCAAACAATTCAATAATTTTGAACATGATCTTACCACTGACAAACCAACGTCCATATCACCCTATCTTTGATCGCAAGAAGCGAATGGAAACCTCAGAAGAACGTCTCTCTATTAACCCAATCAAATGCAGCCCACAGGTGTCCACAATCGGTCCATTTCAACCCTCAAAGGAAGGCGATTTTCAACGTACAGTTGAATGAACTGCAACAACCAAGTTCTCCTCCTCCCTAGTTTTCACTCGTTCGTTCCAATTCAACTCTCGATTCAAGAAAATCAAAAGTAACCCACGGATCGATGAAGAAAAAGAGGGTTAAAGGAGAAAGATAAACTGGGAAGAAAGGAAGGAAGGATGAAAAATAGTCGGGCAGGATCGAAGGATGGAACATCGAATAGAGGCGAGCGCCAGGGAAATTAGGTTGTTAAGATTTAATCGGACACAGAGGCATTTTAAACGTCTCGTTCCCCGCTTGATAGAGGATGGCGTCGCGGGTGGGCACAGATTTAAATTGCACTCCCTTCCTTGAGCCACCACGCTTTCCAGTCACTGTGCCACGCTGTCCGAAAGAGATAGCGAGGATCGTTAAGATTTCTGGCGGATTCCATTCGTCGGAATTTCATTTGCGACTTCACCCTCTGCACACCTTTATCCTTGTAACTTAATCGTAGATCGCAGGTGGGATTGTTTAAAGAAGATTCTTAATGAACGCTTGTATCCTTGTAAATGGATGTTTTTGAAGAGATGGATTCTGATGAAGGATTGAAGATGTGGACGGAAGGACGTGTTGCTGAAAGTAATTAGGAGATCACGTGTTTCAGGAAGTAATGTAATGTGAATAATGAGGAATTTGTTGAAGCATGTTTTACACGAGATGTAATTTATCTGTATTGAAATATCTGAAATTTTAAAACGCCTATTAATAAAATATTTTTGAAACAATAATTTGATGATTTGTAAAAATATATTTGTTTTTTAGAATGACATTTTCTGTAAAAGAATTTAAATTGATTTAAAATAGAATCAAATAATGAGGAGAGTTTATGAAGATATTTTTAGAAAAATAATTTCACAATGTCCATTATTCCTTCATGTTTTTAATTCAAAGAAGCATTCATTTTTTGAGAAAAAAATGTGGTACAAGATATAGTTCAGATGGCTAACTTGGATAATATTTCATAGATTTTTTTTTTAAAAAAAGATTTGTTTAAGAAAAATGTAATTTATTTGATGTTCATCAAGTTGGCAAAAATATATTTTATCTTGAGAATGGAATTTCACGCAGAAGGTGTTTGACATGAGATATAGTCCATGTTAGTTAACTTGAACAGTATATCAAAGATTTTGTAGTACCTACTATCGTTTAAGGATAAAGTGATATTGATGAAGTGAATTTTCTCCGAGAGAAATATATGACATGAAATATAGTTCATACAAGTTACTTAACTTGTATTAACCAGATATTGGAATATTTTAATTGTTTAAGGGTGAAATAAAATATATGAGAAAATATTTTTGAAAAAATAACTTGAGTATATTCATTAATTGAAAAAACGATTTATTATTTATTGTAAAGAATATATTTATTAATAAAAAATCACTTTACCTGATAATGAATAAATTGGAAGAAATTAGAAGAAATTTTTCTTCTGTATTAGAAATGGAGCCGAATAAAAGTTATTAGTTTTTAAGAAGTAAACGTATAATTAAATTCACCTTTTACTTTGCCAGTTTTTATACCTTAAAATGTATTTTTTATGAATCTCAAACAGACGAAATTTAATTAGTCTTCCAGGGATAGTTTCATCTAGAGAGGAACATAAAAATGCTATTAAAATATTATGAATTTGAATTTATTATTTGTCACAAATATAAGACTTTTCTTTTTTAAGAAATCTAAAATATTACCTGTTTAATTTTATTGTGCAATTGATTTACCAATAAATATTTAACAATATACTTTATTCATACGATAAAAATGCGAGAAATTTTGTCAATTATTCAATTATTTAATTTTTTTAATTCATAATTTATTTCGAATAAATCATTTGATACTCTAAAAAAGAAAGATTTTAGAAAATATTTTTGAGAAATATAAAAACTCTGTTTAAATTGTCAGCAAATTAAAGAGCATCAAATATCCGAAAGTATCAAGATTTCTAGAACAGTCGGTTCGCTGGAATTTCATTCGCGACACCAACTCACCTTCCAGCAGGCGGTCGTAATTTAATCGGCGATGTAATTGGCGGCGGGTGTGCCGGTCGTTTAAGAAAACCCTGGCGAATTCATTACGAGGCGGCGACGATTAAATCTTGGGGTCTGTGAAAGCTCGTATGTTCAGAGAAAATCATCAGTGCTAGAGCGGTTTCAATAACTCATAACGTTATCAAAAGACCAAAGAACAATCTTCCTTAGTATTAGTAGATTTAAGCTTGATTTTCATTCGAATAAATCGATTATAAAAATGAAGGCGAAATCTGACGAATTTAACTAAATTTTATTGAATCGTATTTCTTACGATGAAATCTCACAAATATTTCAATAATCTCATAGATTATTATCATGAAAAGATTTCTTTAATTAATAATTAGGCAATGTAATGACGATTGAATATTTTTTGATAAATAAGAAAAATATTTTTATATACTAACCTAAATATTATTCCTTAATATTATTCCTTCCGTTTCAGAAAATGAAAAAATTTAAACTTGTGAAAAAAAGAAAATCGCAAATACCAAAAATTTTGATAAAACATGATTTCAATAATTTAATTCATCATTCCATGTTTAGTTAGAATCGAAAACAAATGTAGGAAGAATATTTTATCGTCCATATTAAAAGAGAGATTTTAAATTAAAGTATTCCATATAATATTCTATATTTTTCACTAAAGAATCAAACTGGAACTAAAGTGTAGCAGACTGTAGCATTGTCCACTACATCGATTCAGAATCAGTTTACATGTCGAGTATTTCGACCAATAGAAACCATAAAAGAAAGAGCTTAGAAAACTCAATCATAGATTGCGAAGAATATAGTAGCTTTCACAACCAAACAAAGCTTTTAAATTAAAGCATTGTATAGCGAAACAAATTACTATAGTGACAATCAAGATTCTATACAGTATTCTACATTTTTCAATGAAAGATCGAAACAAAATGTCATTAAATCGCGAAATCGATCAGGCATCGTATTATGTTCAAATATTTTGACAAATAAATTAACGAAGTATAGAAGACAAAAGTTTGAAATCTCATTCATGCGTAAAAAATTTATAATTTTCATAATAAAAAAAATATAAAAAATAAAATTATCGAATAACTTCACTAACCGTTGTACTAACAATAGAAGAACTACGCATAACTTTTTATTTTTCAATGAAAGATCGAACCGAAGTTGAGGTATAATAGTTACTACACGATCGTGAAATCGGCCAGACGTCATACTTATTCGAGAATCTTGACAGAAACCATGAAAAAATTCAAAAACGAAAAATATATGCAAATTGAAAGACGAGAAGTATATCACCCACTATTTTTTAAAATATACTGAAGTGCTAAATCGAGAAACTAGATAGCAGCACCAATTCTCATAGTGATATCAGAACTTTGCAGAGTATTTTATAGTTTTCAACGAAAAATCGAAACAAAATGGTCATTATTCAATTACGAAATCGTATCATGTGTTCGATTATTCTTACAAATAAAAAACAAGCATTGAAAATAAAAGTTTGAAATTTTATTCATGCATAAAACAATTTACAGCAATCTTCATAATAAAAAGATATAAAAAAATAAAATTATCGAATACCTTTACTAATCGTTGCATTAACAATAGAAGTTCTATACATCACTTTTCATTCTTTAATGAAAGATCAAATCAAAGTTGAACTATAATAATTACTACACGATCGTCAAATCAGCCAGGCATCATAC
>NW_006263712.1:90288-94606 GCF_000469605.1 Apis dorsata | reverse complement strand
TTATTCGAGAATTTTAACAGAAAACGCGGAAGAATTCAAAAACGAGAAATATATGCAAATTGAAAGACGAGAGTATATCACCNNCACTATTTTTTAAAATATACTAAAATGCTAAATCGAGAAACTAGATAGCAGCACCAATTCTCAAAGAGACATCAGAACTCTGTCGAGTATTCTATATTTTTCAAAGAAAGATCGAAACAAAATGGTTGCCATTAAATCACGAAATCAATTGGACATGGTACCATGTCTTCGAGTATTTTTACAAATAAAAACTAAGTATAAGATAAAAGTTTAAAATTTTATCTATGCATAAATAATTTACAACAACTTTCATAATAAAAAGATATAAAAAAAAATATAATTATCCTTAATATGAAATACCTTTATTAATCGTTGCATTAACAATAGAAGTTCTATACAACATCTTTCGCTTTTCAATGAAAGATCAAACCAAAGTTGAAGTATAATAATTAATATACAATCGTGAAATCAGCCAGGCGTCATATTTATTCGAGAATTTTAACAGAAAACGCGGAAGAATTCAAAAACGAGAAATATATGCAAATTGAAAGACGAGAAGTATATCACCCACTATTTTTTAAAATATACTAAAATGCTAAATCGAGAAACTAGATAGCAGCACCAATTCTCATAGAGACATCAGAACTCTGTTGAGTATTCTATAGCTTTCAACGAAAGATTGAAACAAAATGGTCGTCATTAAATCGATCAAGCATCGCATCATATACAAGTATTTTAACAAATAAATTACCGAAGCAGACAAAAAAAGACAAAAGTTTGAAATCTCATTCATGAATAAAAAATATGTAGCAATTTTCATAGTAAAAAAAATATATATAAAATAAAATTTTCGAATATGTTACTAATCGTTGTACTAATAGAAATTGTATCACTTTTCGTTTTTCAATAAAAGATAAATCGAAGTAATATAATAGTTACTACAAAAATGTGAAATCGAGAGGGCATTATACTTATTCATACCTATTCTTGACAAAAACTACGGAAGAATTCAAAAACGAAAAATATATGCACATTTAAAGGCAAGAAATATATCACTCACTATGTTTTGAAATATACTGAAGTACTTGAAATTGAGAAACTAGATCGCAATAAAATTTCATAGTAACATCAGAACTCTACTGAGTATTCTATAGTATTCTATAGTTTTCAACAAAAGATCGAAACAAAATGGTCGTTATTGAATCACGAAATCGATTAAGCATTGCATCATATGTTTGATTCTTACAAATAAAAAACAAGCATTGAAGATAAAAGTTTGAAATTTTATTCATGCATAAAAATAATTTACAACTTTCATAATAAAAAGATATAAAAAAAATATAATTATTCTTGATATGAAATACTAATCGTTGCATTAACAATAGAAGTTCTATACATCACTTTTCATTCTTTAATAAAAGATCAAACCAAATAATAATTATTACACGATCGTCAAATCAACCAGACGTCATATTTATTCGAGAATTTTAACAGAAAACGCGAAAGAATTTAAAAACGAGAAATATATGCAAATTGAAAGACAAGAAGTATATCACCTACTATTTTTTAAAATATACTGAAGTGCTAAATCGAGAAACTAGATAGCAGCACCAATTCTCATAGTGATATCAGAAGTTTGCAGAGTATTCTATATTTTTCAAAGAAAGATCGAACAAAATGGTCATCATTCAATCACGAAATTGATCATTCATCGTATCATATGTTTTAGTATTTTTAGAAATAAAAACTAAGCATAGAAAATAAAAGTTTGAAATTTTATTCATACATAAAAAATTTATAGCAATATTCATAATAAAAATATATAAAAAAATAGAATTATCGAATATCTTTATTAATATAATAACCTTGCACTAATAATAGAAATTCTATACATCACTTCTCATTTTTCAATGAAAAATGAAATCGAAGTTGAGATATAAAAGTTACTACATGATCGTGAAATTGGCCGTCATATCGATATTATTCGAAAATCTTGACAGAAACCACAGAAGAATTCAAAAACTAGAAATATATGCAAATTAAAAGACGAGAAATATATCACCCACTAAAATATAATTAAATGCTAAATCAAGAAACTAGATATCAAATCTCATAGTAATAGTATCTGAACTCTGCTGAGTATTCTATAGTTTTCAATGAACGATCGAAACAAGTCATAATATAGTCGTCGTAAAATTGCGAAATTGATCAGGCATCGTATTATGTTATTTTTATAAATAAAAATGAAATAGAAGATAAAAGTTTGAAATTTTATTCATGTATAAAAAATTTACAGCAACTTTCATAATAAAAAAAAAATATAAAATAAAATTATCGAATACCTTTATTCGTTGCCCTAGAAACGATTAATACAATAGAATAACAATAGAAATTTTATGCAGCAGTTTTTGTTTTCAATAAAAGATCAAACCGAATATAATAATATGTGAAATAAAATAAATATGTTACTATAAAATCGTGAATCGGTTAAGTGTAATATTTATTTGAGTGTCTTCACAGAAACCACAGAAAAATTTAAAGTTGAGAAGTATATGCAAATTAAAAAACGAGAAATTTATCTTTCACTATTTTTTAATATTTTATATTTTTTAAAATGTACTGATGTGCTAAATCAAGTAACTAGAGTAACTAGAGAGCAGCACTAATTCTCATAGTGACATCTGAAGAACTTTGCTGAGTATTCTATATTTTTAAATAGAAGGCATTGAAATCCCTATAAAGTTTTAAATTTATCAGTTAGCGTCAGTTTACGTGCTCGAGTGTTTCGACAAGAAAATTGATAAAAAATATTTGTAAAAAATAAGAATTCGAAATTTCAGTGATGAATTTGTGAGAGATGTATAGTTTTTTTTGCATAATTATGTTAAAGTTGAAGCAAATAACATCAATTGATACAATGCAGTTAGAATTCTATTCAGATTGCATTCTGCAATCTTCGACATGAATTGAACGAGAGGTAACGTATAATTTCGTAAAATTATATTGTGTTCGAGTATTTTTACAAATAAATTAACAAAACATAGCAGATAAATGTTTGAAATCTCATTCTTCGTAAAAAAAATTTATAACAATTTTTATAATAAAAAAATATATAAAATAAGATTATTAAATATCTTTATTAATCGATGCACTAATATTAGAAGTTTTATACAGCAGTTTTCGTTTTTCAATAGAAAATTAAACCGAAGTTGAGGTATAATAGTTCTACACAATTATGAAATCGGTCAAATGTTATACTTATTCGATAGTCTTGACCAAACCACAGAAGAATTCATAGACGAGAAATATATACAAATTGAAAAACGAGAAATTTATCTTTCACTGTTTTCTAATTTTTTTTTTTTTTTAAATATACTGAAGTGCTAAATCAAGAAACTAGATAGCAGCACCAATTCTCATAGTGACATCAGAACTCTGCTGAGTATTCTATATTTTTAAATAGAGGGCGTTGAAGTCCCTATGTAGTTTTAAATTTGTCAGTTAGCGTCAGTTTACGCGCTCGAATCTTTCGACAAGAAAATTGATAGAAATTGTAAAAAATAAGATTTCGAAATCTCAGTGATGAAGTTATGAGAGATGTATAGTGGCTTTTGCATAATTATGTTAAAATTGAAGCACCAAATAACATCAATTGATGCAGTGCAGTTAGAATTCTGTTCAGGTGACATTCTGCAATCTTCGACATGAATTCAACCAGAGGTAACGTATAATTTCATGAAATCCTTATCTTCTCAGATTCCAGTAAATTGGCTCATTCAAGCAATCGAAGTTTACATGTTCGATTGCTTGATTCGTATTACGACGTCGCCACATTGCGGAAACTATTATACTTGTAATTACTTCTGTCAGGTGCGATACTAAATGTTCAACGAGAATGTCTCGCTGATTTTCGGCTTGAAACACAGGTCTTTCGTAGTGCCTTCATGAGAGAGAACGTACCCTCGGCAATTCTCACCCAGTCCGGATGATAAACACCAATGCAAATTAGCAAGATCGCGTGGATGGTGTCGCGAGAGTTGCATTTACGACAACCTAGCGTCTTAACGACGACAAGACTAGGTACTACAATCACGGTAAATCTTGGCAGTTTTGTTACCGTGAACTGTAATATATCAGGTAACCAAGAAAGTTCCTTCATTTTTCTTGCGACAAAAAAGAAAGATACGAAATGTGTAAGAGAAAAAATTTTGTTTATTAAAATATATAATCTCTGTTTAATTTCTATTGTTATAAGAATATATACATACTATATATAATATAAAATTGATTAAAA
>NW_006263712.1:84294-90092 GCF_000469605.1 Apis dorsata | reverse complement strand
TCTCTGTTTTTTTTTTTTTTTTTACTTTAAAATAATCATTTAAATATACATCTTGTTACTTACAATATAATAATAAGAATAAAGAAGCGATAATTAAACAAAACAGAAGGAAAGAAAATAATGTTTATTTTAAACATTATTTGAAATTGAATTTATAAAATGAAGTTAAGTCTATAGAAAAAAAAATAATATATAAATGTAATATTTTTTGAAATGTTCATTTTTCGTTTTACTAATAGTAAGTTATATTTTTTTTTTTTTTTCTAACTTTTTCTTCTTTCTTTATATTTACTTATATACAAGTCAACTTACAAAAAGTTTCTGAAATCTTTGGTTTATAATTTCTTTACTTAAAATAGCGATTACTATTATATAAATTTACAACTATTAAATTATTTATTTTACAACACTCTGTTAGAGATGTTATATTAAGATATTAAAGATATCTAATAGTTAAAGTTAAAATACAAGCTAAATTTTATTAAAATTACGATTTTCTAATATGAATCGAAACTCGTTACACGAATATGATTTCTTGCTATAAGCTAAGAGGTCAATGGTCCTATTAAATGCAATTTCTCTCCTTTATCTTTGTTTTTTGTTTTTCCTTTGCTTTATTATTTCTCTCATCTATCCATCTGTCCTTTTAAGATTTCTCTTATTTTCTCTTCTATCCCCAAAGCTCCTTCATTCCTCATTCACTTGATTATCTTGTGGCAGTCCTTCCATTCGAGAAACGCAAACCGAAAACGCAATTCTGAAAGTGTTCTTTTCTACAAGTATGTTCTCTGATCTGATCATCAATATTTGGATATTATTTACATAAAGAATTTTAATTGTTTATTTAATTTTTAAATAATTATCCGTTAGAGAATTCATTTAAACAATTTTTTCCCAATTATTTTATTGTTTGTTTGTCAATTTTATTAAAATTTTTAATATTTTTTTTTTTAATATTTTTTTATTTTTTATTTTCTTATTTCTTATTTTATGTTATATAAAATACTTATTCCATATCTATATTATATATATTTATATTAAATAATCTATATTTATATCTATATTAAATAATAATATAATTATAATGATAAAATTATTCATTTATTGAGTAATTTAGTGATTAAATATATCGTTAAATAATATTTACATGTATCAAGTTTAAAACTTGAAGCCAGCTAAATACAATTTGAATAGTGTTCAATCAATTATTATTTTATTATAGAAAAATAAGTTGAATATGATAAATTAATCTTTAATATTGAATTTAAGTGCTTTTGTTTTAAAATTTAATCTAACGCGTAAAAATTGCTAACTTTAATATAACCGTTTGAAAAAGTCACATTAAAAAACCAATTTACCATTGATATGAAAAATTTAAATTAAAAACTATAGAAATTGAAAAGTATAGAATATTGAATACTATAGAAAAAATTATAATAAAAAATAAATCAAAGATTTATTAATAACAATGAAAAATTATTAATAAAATTATTAATCAATTAAAGATTTTCATTAAAATAATTTTGCTATTTTATTTCTTTTTTAGATATATTGAATTTCTTAAATCACAGTTTGGTTAGTATTATTTTTTCTATATATAATAGTATAATATAATATCATTTGTAATAATTTGTTAGATATATTTGATTATAATTATGTTCTAAAAACAAATATGTACAAATGTTTTTTATTAAGAAGTTGAAAACATATTCAACTTCTTAACTGAGAACATTTAACACATAGAACATTTAATTCGTTATTTGAATTCCTAATTTCTTAAACTTAATATTTTTCTTCTTTACAGATCCCTATACGTGTCTTATTATTTTTATTTTAAATTTCTATTAAAAATTCATTTTCCATTTTCGATTTATCGATGAATTGAATTAAAAAAAAGTACGAATAATAAATTAATTCTTTCTCCATATATCTCAATTATCCGCTGGGCTTAATCCATACTATTTATCTTTCAATTAAATCAGTCGATCAAGATTTCATTATAATTAATCACGTCCTGTCCTTTTCATTTCAACAAATTAATCGAATCAAAAAATTCTTTCTTCTCATTCCAGTGATATATAGAACGAAACAAATAGGATAAGCGAGAGCTCACTCGCACGCCAAGAATCGTCGATTGCGTAAGAACGGAATAAGAAGCAGCGACCGGATGGATGTGAATAAATCGGGTCGCTTGCTCGCCGGAAGAATTGCTCCCCCATGATGGAAAGGGAACACAGATCTGCGCTCCACGAGTGGCGAGCTATTCACTCGGTTGGCAGCGCGACGTTGGCCGACGTGGAAGCGATGCCGCGTGAAAGATGACAATCGTCGTGACTCGTTAACCTCTAGTGGAGGTTGGGGAAAAGGGTGGAAAAGAAACCAGCCATCGCCAAAGGAAAGAAAAGAAACCGATAGATATAGTTGCAAGAGAAATGGAAAAATAGTAAGAAGGAGAGGGAGAAAGCGAGAGAGAAACTGCGTTGTAAGAGGAAAAGAGCTGTAACAGGGAAAGGGAACCGAGTTCAGTACCAAGAGAGTAGGATCGTGGGAGAGGCAGGGGAGAGAAAAAAAGAAAGAACAGGGGGGAAATAAAAGAAAGCTCTGGGCAACAAAGTTGTGACACGTTCCAACAGACTGACTTGCATCTTTCATGCCACGACGCAAGTGCACGTGTATATCGGGAGAGGCTTACGGAGATATAATTAAAAAAAAGAGGGGGAGAGGGCAAATAGGAAAAAGGAGTAGGAAAAACGTAGAAAGAAATCGTGGAAGAAAAGACGCGCGCGCGCGCGCGCAATGTCGGAGGTGATAGGATGGGACGATGGAAGGTTGGAAGGGGCAAGGAAAACAATCTAGCGGCGCCGCGCGGGTAAAGAATAAAAAGAGTAAACGGAAAAAAGAGGAAGGAGAAGAGAGCTCGATGTCGATGGAATCGCTACAATGGAATCGACGTTTCGACGCCGCGCGATCGTATTTCACGTCGGCGATCGACGAAAAGGGATGTTCTCGCGGTTGAGAGCCACACGAGACTTGGAATCGTTCGTGTTACTCTCTCGTGAGCTCACCCGTTTCTATACGAGCGCCGCGTGAACTCGTAAAACTGGCAGATACATTCGATTAGCCACGGCATCGATACGGTTTTTCCGCGTTGAGTTTCCTCCGAAGGGGGTTGAAATGGAAGAGGAAGAGGTCGAGGAAGAAAGGTAAGAAGAAAAAGATGGAGAACTCGATAAAATGGGAATGAAATAAGCCGACGATGAACGGAGCAGAAGGTGGCTAGTCGAGAATCAGGCCAAACTAATCGGAGGAAGGATTGCGATTTGTTGTACCGAATGAAATACGAGGGTAAGAGTGAGAACATCCTGAAACCGTTCAAGCAGGTTTAACGTAATTATCCATTGACACAATTATTCATCAAATTTGCTAAATTTCTATTAGAGAAACTGCTCTGCTCGATCATTTTATCGGAGCAGTGACCCTGCCAACCAGCGTCTCGACGTCGCAAGCCACCCCCTTTCGCGAGTTCAATGCTCCGATGGATAAGAATCCTTTCGATTCCCATTCTCTCTCGTATCTCGTACTTTGTCCATGTCTTCGTCTATATCTTTATCTACATCTTTGTCTACGTTTCTTCATACACTATTTCAACCCTATTTCTTTTTTCTTTATCTTCGTTTTTCGTCTCCTTCTTTTCTTTCTTTCTTTTTCTTTTTTTCTTTTTTTTTGTGCCTCGATTTAGCATGGATCTATACGAAGTAATTTTTTTTTCCCCTGACAGTCGATATCGTTGTTTGTCGATGGTATATTCGTCGGTAAACGCGTTCGCCAATTGAACTGCTCAATTCGCGTTCGCCGAATAAATAGTTGCGAGGACAAATATTTTAACCGCGTGGTGACGAGAGCACCACGTTCCCCTTCACCCCTCTCGGCTGTATCGTCGAAAACGATCTCGACATCCGAGTTTTCTCCGCAGTTTTCTCCTCTTTTTTCATTCTTTTTCAACCTTGCACTCTTTTTTTGTTACGCTCTCTTCCCCTGTGCGTATTTTTTTATATGGTATATGCATACATGTGTATATATTCACTTTTTCGTTCTTCTCGCTTGTTTCCCTTTTTTTTCCCTTTTTCTTTTTTTCCTTTTTTTCTTTTTTTCTTTTTTTTTTTTTTATGCTTTTTCCACTCCCTAAACAAAGAGTCGGTCGATACACACGGTCGCGACACGTGAAGCGAGGCGAAATTACAAAATTTCACGGAAGCGTCAATATATTTCGACGAGAGTTACTCTCTTTCCTTCTCTCCCACTATTTTTTTCTCTCATCTCCACGTACGAATAGCTTGATTTCATGCGTTCATTTTTAATTGAACCGATTCGATCCGTTGGAAATCCGATCTCGACGAAATTCACCGAAATTTTGATACACTTTCTTTGACTAGTAACCACACATTTATTTATCATGCATCACTGTATAAAAAATTCTTTACAAGTTCTCCATCTATTCTTCTTAAACGCTATTTTCTCGGGCAACAAAAGGCTGGAAAATAGAAAATACACAAACTATCGTAAACTACTCGAAAGAAAGTTGACTGGCGGCATGGTGAAATTAAATCGCGTTTCAATCCCTTCAAAGAGCCGACCGCACGCTTTTCAAGCAAACAACCCCGTTGCTCCGGTGCATGAAATCATACTTAAAATTCATGCCTCTGATCTCATCCGGGAGCCCCGGTGTTCCTTCCACCCTCCGGCTCGCTTCAATCTCGCGCTATCAAAGAGAAAACCACCGGCACAAAACGAAGGGGCATCGACGTGACGATACACGCCACGGGATGTAAGAGAATTGCTTGAATTTAACCGGGGATCCAAGATCCCTCGCACAGGAAGAAAACACAAACTTGTCTAGACCATGAATAAACTTCCACGAATAAACACGCATCAAATATTACTATCGTTTCCCCTCCATCTACTTCCTGGAGCCTAATCCATACAAGACTCGAGACATCGGGGCAACGGCCCGCAAGGATGGCCGAGAAGCGAGAGGGGTCAAGCGGATAGAATGACGAAAGTAGGAAACGGGAAGAAGTAGAACTCCTCTAAGGGATGACTAGCACGAACAGAAGATTCCCTCTCCCGCATAAAACGTGACCGTGAAAGACCGTTTCAATTTACCAAAAAAAAAAAAAAAGAAATTACAATTATCCAAAACCACGTTACACCACGAGGGCCAAATGATAACAATAAACCGATCACTCACCCACAACATGAACGAACAACAGAATTTTCAGTTCCATCGATGCCTCTCCTCCGATCCTCTATCCTCGAATTGCGTCTTATTTCTGCGATCGTCGCTCGTCGTCCCTACGATATTCGTGGTGGCACGGATGTGTGTGGTCGTAACGCGGCCGGCGCGACGCGTCTCTTCGCATGTCGCCCTTCCAGCGCGTGGTTCTCTCCCCTTCGCGTGTCCAGTGCGTGTCCTTTACCGTTGTTCGGCCTGCCTCTAACCCCAGTGTCGACGACGCGAACCAAACGACGTCCCCTTACATAATAGCGAGCGTCGCGCAACGGACCGACGTGGTGCCCCCGACGGGTAAGGGTAGTAGTAGATAGAGAGGCGGCGAGTCTCGTACTCGTACGGCGGTAGCGTGGAGGCGAGCGTGGAGTGCGAGCAACCCCCTGTGCGGTGTGTGCGCGGTCTGCGGAGCCCGGCTCTTCTGGCGGTGCTCCCTCGTAGCCTGCCGTTTCGCGCAGAATCAATTTCCTTGCAAAACGACGTCGAGGAGCGGCGCGAGTGCGAGTGCGCG
>NW_006263712.1:49202-84121 GCF_000469605.1 Apis dorsata | reverse complement strand
CCTCTTCTGTCGCCTTCCGTCGTCTTTCACCACCGACGCAGGGAGGAGGGGGTCACGTGGCACGGCGAGAGGATATCGTTTTGCGTGTGCCGGTAAGCCGGGGGAAGGGGGAGAGAGAGAACTGTGTGTCAGTGAAATCTGGCCCACCGATAGATTCCGAGCAACCCCCGAGCCGATAGGCTAACCCCTTCCTTCGCTTGCGTCCACCCATACCAACCTGTTTTTCTCCGTCTCTCTCTTTCTTTCTCCACTTGTCTTTCTCCTTCTGTTTCTCCTCTTCCTCCTCGTGTTAACTCGATGTGCCTCGCGTTCAAAAACCCTCTCCTCTTCGAAGGGTCTGGCTTGGCCCGCGTGTAATTCTCGCACAGGATAAGACCAAGCCAGATTTTCTTGTACTTGTACTACGAGGAACGCTAAATTCGTAGCGTTTCTTCTCGATACAGGGGGGAGAGGGAGATGCATTCTCGCTCTTTGTGCGCGAATCCATTGTCCTCGTCGATTAATACTTGGCGGGTCATCGATACGAATTCGTTTACCGGGTAGATCCTCCTTGCTTTGCGCGATACACGCGAGAAGGAAAAAGAAGGGGAGAGGTTGGATCTTCCTCGACGGAGATTCCATCCGCACGAATGCCTCGCGATACTTTTCCCCGCGGCTCGCGGCTGATTTGAAGTCACTCCACTTGATGGAGTCGAGATGGGGGTAGCGGGGAGGGGTTGGCTCGAGATTGTCTGGTGAATTTAAGTAGGTTATTCCGAGATGCGAGAGGGTCGATGCCGTTCGTTGTTTTTTTAATGAAATTTCGTTACGTAACACCTGTTGGTTGCCGGTATGCACCCTTCGTGGCCGGATTGCCGACTTTATTTCCAGAGGTTTCGTAAGCGATTCGAGCTGAAGTTGTTGTCCTCACCGGGGGAACGACTTTTCTTTCTTCTACTGTTGTTTTTCTTTTTCTTCCTTTTTTTTTTTCTTTTCGTTTTGATACCACAATATGAAAGAGAAATCCGTGGTTTTTGCCAATAAAATTCTGTCGAAGAATTTTTTTTCCTTTTTTTTTTTTTGATAGTGGAAAACGTCGATGCATCGTAAATTTCAATTTCATCTCGATCTTTGGTAAAAATTGCCTCGCACAAAGTCGTGGAAGAAGGCTGATATCGATATATCTTACGGTATAATCGAGTGTCTTCGAGGACGATCGGATATAAATAGATCCAATGTATCTCGATCCTTTAAATATATCACTCTTTTTTTACACATATATTCGAGAAGTAAAAGGATTCACTCGTAAATCTTGCGATCTAGAGAGACATTTGAAAAAAAATGCATGGTTCATAGAAAGGAAAAAAAAAAAAAAAAAAAAAAGAAATTGCGAATGTAGAACGCTGTCCAAACAGGGTAACGCGAAACATCCAATTTCCTGTTAATATGTGGCCAGAAAATATATAGGAGATGGATTTCCATGATCTTGCTTTTCTACCGTGGCAATTTTTCAGAATAATCTGTCGGAAAATTTGCCACCGGATCCAAAGACTCTGTCACATGTGTGCTTCGTCACACTTAACTTCTTCCCGTAGATTGCACGATTTTTCGATGACGCATCCCCAAGATATGATGGATTCGGCATAATGGATTTGGTGAACTCTGTTCAAGGGGTAGAATTATACTTCAGAATTATATTTTTAATCTCGTTCAGGCAAGACTTTTAGAAAGTTTCACGAAAATCGGCGAAACCTCGCGATCCACGACAATAGATCTCGAAGTCGTTAAATAATACACAATGGCTTTCGAGTTGCGCGACGAACGATATTTTCAGCCGCTTTGAGAAGTACGTTCGTGCAGACACTTCGATCGTCTACACATAAACCCGAAACAAGTGGAAAGCCGGTGTATGGTCGTTGTTTTGCTCGTTCATCGTGTTGTTCATATCTTTCGGTTTGGGATTTCAGTGACGAGTTTTTCGGCATAGAGAGAAAGAGAGAGAGAGAGAGAGAGAGAGATTTTAATTAACGCGGCCGCGTAACTGGCTATAATGCGGAGAAATTACTCGACGGATTGTGTGTATACGAGATTTCGACGAGGCGAAGATTATCGAAAAATTACGAGAGGGCTTTGACCGATGAAATTATATTAAGAAAAATAGAAATATACGCGATAAACGGTTTTTTGAAATATTTAACGCGATTTTATCGACGAAGAAATCCTATAAAAATCGGATGAGAGAAATGTGATAAGTTTTATTGATTTTCTGATGATTTTGGCGATTAAATGAGAAATATTTTAGGAGGTTATAATTAATCTCATCAAACGATTCAATGTAATCAATTTTTCTATCCATCGATTTAATATTAAATTTTAATATTATTATAATGTAATTTTAATTTAGTCATATTAATAAAATATTAATATTAATAATCATATGTATTATGAATGTTTATACATAAAATTATAATATTAATAATAATAAGCGTTTAATATTAATAATAAACATTTTAATATTGAGAAACATGCAGGTAAAAATACAAATAGAATTACATTCGTATTATAAAATATAAATTTATATAAAGTTTTAAACGTTTTATTTTTACAATTTCAATTGTAAATATGTATATACGATAAAAATAGCTTTTCACAAAAAAAAGCAATATTATGAATATTTTCAAAATACACAAATAGGTGGCAAAAGCATACGTTTAATCCCAAAACGAAATAAAAATAGAATTTCGATAATACCACTAAAATTATTACGTTATCCATCGAATTTTAAAATTCCTCCGCTATAAAAAGATAAAAGCATTTATCACATTTCTCTCCCTACATGCAAACAACTCACGAATCGGCGACTAATACCCAAATTCGTATCTCGTTAACGCATTTCTTCATGCTTACGTGACCTCGATGAATCTTCTATCGACAAATCCTACCTCCTATCTAACCAAAGGATTCTAACTCGAAAACAGTGAACCGAGTCTTTCTCCTGCGACGTTACGATTGAAAAGGGAAATTATTTTCGCGAAATTACTTTTACCCTCTTCTCTACGATTCTTTTTATCCACCCTTCCATCTTCCCTTTTTCCCAACGATAGTCAATTTCTTCCATTACATGTGTTTATCAGCCCTCACGAAATAATCCCAGGTATTGCGAGGAAAACTGTACAGCAGGAAACTCGCGTGCACATAGGGGTAAAATCTGGCCTACCGATAGATTCCTCGCAACCCTTGGCTCGACAGCCCTCCCCCATGGCTAACAAAATCACCTCTATACGAATGAAACGATAGCACCCCTTAACGGCGTGTCACGCGAAACTTTCACGAAGGCTACTCACCCTTCTTCTTCTATCTTCCGCTTCCTTTTTCACGACGTCGCGCGGTCTCCATCAACCCCCTTTGTCGCTGCGTTTTCCACGATTCATAATGCTGCGTACACACTGACGAAAAGCGTTTTAGAATGTGTTTCTTGTGGATACTGAAAATATTAATCAAATGGTTACAACAAATTCCTCAAGATTTGTTTTATTGTCGAGCAAAAAGATTACGTTTCACGGTCAGAAGAGTTATGATAAATGATATTGCGTTATCAGCATAGTTTCTCTATTCTGTCATACCCTTCTGTGATAGTTGTGGAATGTAGATTCAAATCCTCCATCTATGGATGCACCAGCGTTATGCTAATCGTTAAGTGTTGGATCGTGTGTTATCTAACTTCAGTAAACGTTAACTGCAAAGTGGAACAATTTTAAATATAAAACTTTTGACGATGTAATATTTAGGAAAACGGAAATGCATTTTGTCCTAGATTTGTTATTCAAAAGATAGTTGACTCTATTGTTACTAAAGTTGTTATTATGCTCATCTAGTAATTGTAGTGTTAAGTACATGCTGTACATTAAAGATCACGCGTATACTTCGTTAAAATTTTGCATTAATCAATAATTCTGGTTCAAAAGTTTAATGCCAGAGTTTGATATCCATTGGCCAACTCGTATTTCTCTGCACAATTATTCGATGTTCCATGATTTTATGGTATTCTAGTCAATCTGGTAAATCTATGGTAAAGTTTAAAAATCAATCAATTGTATGTAACACTATATTTTCGAAAAAATATATTTTTAATGTATTTATGTCTAGTGATACCTGTAAGAGCATATTTAAACAATTACATATTCTCTTTTTTGTTTTTAATTTTAAAATTTATTTCAATATACACACGATGAAAATTAACAACGAACTGTTTGCAAAAATCAAACTTTACAGTAGTTTATATATGGATGCAACATTGCTCTTATTCACGTTAATAATGCAAGCAATTCTGTTCACGAACAGAACTGTTCTGGTCAATGTGAACGCGACGTAAGACACCGGTGGGTGAAATTTCCGCAACATTTGCGAGTTCACGACGACGTCGTTCTCTCTATGGCAACGATACTCGTCTATAAAACTTCTGACGTTGTTTTGAACGCGATGCCATACATATTTCGATCGTGTCTACCTAATTCAAACTGAAATTTTCGTTTTCCTCTTTTCTTTTTCTTTTTTTTTTTTCTTTCTTTCTTTTTTTTCCCCCTTTAAATAATCAGATTTTTCGGCGAAAGCCAAAAACAGAAACGAAAGCAATGGACTTGAAATTGCTTCTCACCATGGTTCTTCCAATTTGTCGGGAAACTGGCGCGTTTTTGAGAGGCTGCGTCAGGGATTTTCCAGCCACAGTTTGCCAGAGTTTTGTTAAAACGATCATTCGAAGGAGCTTTGGAATAGAATCTCGTTTTCATGTGCTTTCTTTTAGATGTCAATGGAGCCTGTTATACTTTGTATCGTGGTCACCGTTTTAACGTTTTAACGAGGTTCAGATTGATTCTTCTTATTAGAATGCCTTTGTTTAGTCGAATTTTTCGCAACTCGAGAGAGGATGTAACGGAATTTCTTGTTCTTCCAGTAAAACCTCGTTCAGACTGACAATCCATGTACGTCGTCCGCCAATCGTTCACAAATAATGAAAGACAAAATAGAAAAGTACAATAGTAGATACAAACAAGTATTTTTATCTTCCATTGGAGTGGAAAATAAAATACAATAATGGAAGACAAGAGACAATATCTGTAGACAAATGATCAAAAAACCTGCAAATAAAATATATATTAAATTAATGAATATAATTAAATATCTCGATCTAAAACTATTTTCAAATCAACTTTTTAATAATAGAACTTCAAAATCACATTTAAACATTCTCACAAAAATTTAGAATTAAAGAAGATTATTTCTATACCAATAATCTTCTATTTTTACGTCGTTATCGTCCTATTTATTTCTTTTTGAAAAACATAGCTCTGTAAATAATCTACAATTCTTCGAATTCATCAACTACAGTTCTCGGTATTCGTGAACGATAAACCAGGCAACGTACGTAGCTCGTAAACAATGTCCCTCACCCTTGGACGAGGCTTAAAAGCGAAATAAAGTGTTTCGAGTTTTCTTTAGGAAACGGTGAATTCAATTTTGGCATTCCACTTTCATACCTCTTGTCATATCCGGTTGGCTACGGTATTTTAACTTCGCGAGATTGAAAGGGAACTACTCGAAACGAGGAACATTGAGTTTTCTCCCTTTCTTTCCCTTTTTCCCCCCTCCCTTTTTTCTCTTTTTTTCTTTCTTTCTTCCATTTTTTTTCGCGATGTCTCGACGAATCTAGCGTATTTCGAAAAGCGCCGTGTCAGAGTTTCCGCGAGATCGTCTACTCTCGTTGATGACGAAACTCGATTGCACACGGGGAACGGGAATCCTCGAAGTTCCTCGAGGGTAGAACGAACGCCGAGTTTCCCACGGTGCACCGTCATCCGTTGATTTTCTCGTATTCCAGGGGAAGTTTTTTTACGGTTCGAAGAAACTGTGTCAGGTTTTCCGCAACATCTACGTAGACCCGCGAAGGATACGGAAAGGACAAAACGTGGTTCCACGCGTAGGCACCGGCCGAGTTTTCTTTCTCTCGCGACTACGTCTACCTACGGTTGTCTCCGGTTATATTTTATATTTCCGAAAGACTGCGTTTGCTTTGTTGGGACACGCGACGTGTTCGTGAATATACGACTGCGAAACTTGGTTTTCTAAAACGAAAACGATGACGGCTCTCGTTCCTTGAACCGTGGGATTCTTATTCTGCTTCGTATTTCGATCGTTCTGAAAAATTATCCATCAAAGTAAATAAAAAGTAAATTAAAATCGTTAAAATGTTTTTATTTATTGGGATAAATTTGTTTTTCCGATTCTTTGGTAATAATAATAAGTAATTTGGTAATAATAAATAATAAGCAGAGCAATATACTCATCGTCGGCATACCTAGTTCGTCTCGTATTATTTGATACTGTAAAAACGAGATGATTATTGAAAAACAGGGAAATATAAAGTTATTTTTGCATATACTTACTATTGCACTTGCGAAGAAGTCTTTACGATTCAAAACCATTATGACAAAATGTTCAGGACACATTCGAAAAAGGCGACGTCGTATGGAACCGACTTTGATGTTCACATTAAAACGCGATGTTCTTTTGATCATAATAATTTTATTGCAGAATGTTTCTCACAATTCTGCGGGAACTGAGCAAGGTTTTACTGCGACGAGGTCGCAATCTTTGCCTGCACTGCTACACTGCAACTCGTTCCTCATACGAAATGAACTCCGCGACTATTACTGTTGTACAAGTCTTCCCCCTTCGCTTATGGCTATATTTTTAGTTATTGTGAATTTTCTAATATTCGAAAATGATCGCAGTGACGGAATTTTCCCCGATGGAAAAATGCCGGCATTGGAAACTACGTAAAACATTGGACGCAATTTATTTCTTGGATGAAACGAATTTCAATATTTATAACCGAATATGAAGTTTCCCAACCATTTTTCCCATGAATACTTTTAATACTTTTGATACTCGACATCTAGTCCATGGGATAAAAAAAATATTATAAAATTCACTAAATATAGCGTTTGATTTCCCTATTCATAATATTTTAATAGGAATTTCTAATAATATCTTTAACGAATTTCGATTCGATATCATTCGTTCTACTGGTGAAATTGAAAAATAATACTTTCAATCTATTCAAAAAATTATGTTATGATATCACAAAATGGTTATCATAAAATCTTCCATCGATATATCTATAAAACTTGTTAGTCGAGCGAGAAAAAGATCCGATATTTCGAACGAAACACGGGATTTTTGATTTTTCCTCTCTTGTAGATATTTTCAGTATTTTGGAACAGAGAAATTCCTATTTAAAATTATGTGTTTTTTCCTCCATTTTTATGCTTTATTCGACAAATAATAACATTTTTGTTTTTTGTTTCAGAATACGGACAAGGAGCAACGTCGATCATAATTGTATTAATAATTGTACGTCGTATTTTCGATATCATAACTTATAATATACCATAAATTTCTAGGAGAAGAAAACATATTAAAGAAAAATACCACTTCTAAATCCAGATCTAAAGTTATCTTTCCTCACAAGAAATAGAAATTACTTCCATTTAATTCAATCCATTTATTTGCAATCCAAGATACAATCAAGTTAGGACAGATACAAAATTCAAATCCTTCCTCTTTTATTCTCTCTCTGATCGTTATAAAAATTATTAAAAATTACTTTCTTTATTAAAAGAGAAAAACATAGTTCCAAAATTTCATCATTCTTTCAATTCTCAAAATCGCCTCTCAAGATTAGGAAACAATCACTAGAGTAATGAATATTAATACCCTGTTGATCGATAATAATACATGTTTGCATTAAACAAGACACTTACACTTTCCCTCCCCCTTACAATAATTTAAGGATTCAACCATAATAAGCTGCTTACTACCCAACACTACCCAACATCATAAATATGGCACCTCGGCAAAATTCATCTCACGAAAAAGAGCTCAAAGAGGTCCTTCACGGTGGTATACACGTACAATGTTTTCCGTGTTCGGGGCATCCTTCTTCCCTTACGTTTTCAATTTATCCAACGAATTATATTACGGCTCGTACGCGATGCCGCGCCAAGATTTGCCGAAGGTGTGTAACGCTGCAAATCTCGTTTATCACGCGAAATGAACTGTGACGTTTATGGTGGAGGGCGGATGTTCGCTTTCTACGCGATGTTGTCCGACCGTGTCTTCAGAAATTTTGCAAGGAACAGGGATTTCCATGACATCTGCGAACCCCGTTCGAAGAAGACACCACCACCAACAACAACAGCAACAACAAAACTCGTTTCAAACGCGGAAACGAAACCGCTGAAGCGTTGATAACACGGAACTAGGAAAGTGTGTGGGCGTGAATTAGATTTCGTTGAAAATTGCCACGTGTTGTACCGTTTGTTTACCTGTTGGAACGAGCAAGAAAGTCAAAGGTTGATTGAACCAGAGATATTTCGATCGCTTGTTGCGCTTGCATTTAATTATTCATGTTTTATCGGGCGAATTTTCAATCTTATTAGAGACGCGGATTTCATCTCTTTCAGTTGTTTGAAAGGCACGAGAAGAATGATGAGATGAACGCAATTGAACTTGTGAACGGATGGGGCGATATCGTTCGCTTTGAAATGAGGCAAGTAATAAAGGGTAAGAGCAATGGATATAGGATCTGAAAGAAAAATTTGTTAAATTCTCGACTGTGTTCCTCTCCCGAGGTGAGGGAGTATAATGGACTTGTAAGTTGAGATTTTGAAAACGTGTGCGCGTGGCTCGGACAGGGCGGGTGTAATTCAACGGGGATTGTGTGCACGTGTACGTGCGCGAAGCTGACAAAAGCACTTAAAGGTGCACGGTGCCCGGTCGGGGCGAAATTTCCAGCAGTTGAAAAGAAACGTCTCCGGCGGAAGAGTTTAGAAGAGGGAACTTTTCAAGTTTTGAGATTTCAGTTAAGAGTGGACAGTTTTCGAAAAGCGTTTAGCATAACTGTACATCGATTGCGTTCATATCCTCTTTTATTTCGAAAGTTTTCATCTTTTCTATAATTGTGTTTTGAATAAACTTTCGAATATTAATTCTAAACGGGAATTTTAACTTCTAAATGTAAATTACGAATATAACAGGATCGTAGACGATTTCTCACGCCATCAAATTAAGCAAATCATTTGAGATACTGCTAGTGTTGAGGAATATAAAAATTTTAAAAATTAAATGGCCTATATCATCATTTTATGTATACCTTTTATGAAGAAATCTTTCAAGTATTCTTAACTTGATTTTCAATAACTTTCATAATCTTCAATTTCATCGAGGATTCGAATTCTCGATAATTTCCATGATTATTCATGATCTTTAAGTATTCTTGACTCCTCTCCAATAATCGTAGTATTCCTGAGAAAATAATTACTTTTTATTGCTGCTCTCTCTTCTTAATATTCTTTTAATAGAATATCTCAAATTTATATTTATACATACCATATATCGTAGGGTACATATACGTTTTTGAATACAGTGATGTGAAAATTTTTGCAAATCTCCGCAAAAAAATATCTGTAATAAAAATATCGAGTTAGTATGCTTAACTTATTTGTGCTTATTTTGTGGAAAAACCCGTTGAAACTCACGAATGTAATTGTTTTTCATCCCGCAACACGCGTGTACACTGCTCATATAAATACATTAATACGTCCATTTCTTCCATTAACCGGTAAAAGAAACCCTATACACGCATGCGTGTGCGTAGTTAAAACAATCGAAAGTCCCTGGCAAGCGAAAAATTTCGCTCGTTAGGGATGAAATAACGGCGTCGAGCTTAATTAACAACGCAACAACAAGTTGCAAACACGTTGCTCTTCTCGAGCGGATTAGACAGCGATGCTTTAAAGGAAGCAGCGTCCGGTTTAATTAGCTTAGACGGTGCATTTTTTTTTAATTTAAACAAACAATACAAGACTCGAGCTCCTTTTGTACGAATCGCGATTGTTCCGTCTCGTTCTCGAGAAATAATAATAATAATAATTATTCTATTCACTTTGGGTACAAGTCTACACGCGTTTATCTTGGTCTACACGTACATGTGCACGTATACACGGACACCTTCCAATTTCGAATCAACGTTGCTTTGATTAAGCGAAACTTTCCGCTCCTTTCAACCGTCGAGTTTTTCTGACTGCAACGAAGTCGGTGCCCGATGCAAAACTTTCACGACTCTACCACCCTTATCCCTTCTATCTTCCTTCCGTCGTTTCGTCGCTTTTTCTCCCCTCCTGGGTTGCTACTTTTTCCATTATCTGTTTTTATCTGTTATCCGCGCTGCTTTGGCGGAACCGCGTTAGAAGCGAAACGATCGTAAGAACGGTGCCCTGGAAAAATTGGTCACTCGGGATACGTTACGTTACGAGGTTTGGAACGTTTCAAGATTTTTTTTTTTTTCACCTCTTCTCCGTTCGGTTGTAAAAACGTAGGGACTTGACACTTGGCATTCTCCGTCTTTTTAAAATAACGTTTCCACAGGAATTATTAAATACCGGGGGAGGAAAATTTATGAATATTTAATTTGAAAAAAGTATATCTCTGATCCCCTTTTATTACTCGGTTCCCGGAGGTAAAGGGTTTGAGATAAATATAATCCGCTTTAAAAATGAAAATAAGAATCATTTTTGTTGATTGAAAAATTTGAAATTGGTAGGTGGTGGTTTTTTGTTCTTCCAGAAGTGTTTGATTAATTTGAAATTGTAGAAAATTATCATTAACGTTATTGTTTCGCACGTGTCATAATCAAGTCGTTATGTACTTTATTTAATTTCATATTTAATATTTAAATATAATAATAATGTAATGTAATAATAGCGAGGAAAAATTCGCGTTACTATAAAATGTATTTTCAGTGATGAACCGTGCTCGAGGAATTAAAATAGTTAGGAGATTGTTACAAAATTTTCGTTGATTATGATATAAAATTATTGGTGTATGTATTCTTCTTATTTGAACGTTAATTTTGACAATTTTAAAAGAAATTGCATAGATATGCCACTTAATTATTTAACAAAGTTAATTAAATTCTCATTCTATATAGACAATCCATTATATTAATTTTTCCGATAATTACAATCATAAATATTGACAATTACGAATATTGATAAATAAGTTTTATGAAGTTAATTAAATATTTACTTGAGATAGACAGTCCATTAAATTAATTTTTCCAATAATTAAAATCGTATAAATATTAATAAATAAATGAGTTCTCATTTGTCGATCGAGTGACAAAACGCAGAAGATGAACGAGCTCTCGAGCTTAACTCTTCTCCTCTACGATGTTCAAGCTTGGCCTCGAGCAACCCTACGTCTGTGTACCCTGTCTCGCCGCTGTCATCTAAACGGAAAAGGGGGAAATAACGAGGGACAAGGGCCTTTGTTTGAGACCTCGAAAATGTGATTGTTTAAGCCGTGGCGGCCGAATCGTCCTACAGACAGGACAGGCCTCGTATTATTTAGTTAAAACGAATTCGTGGTTATTCATTTAGATCTCGAGAAACATTCAGTTTGTCCGGTTGACCAATGGATTTCAATTTGTCTTAAAATATCAAGAACTTTTTACGCTCGAATTTAATAATAATTTTTCGATACAGAAACATTTTAACTTTTTTAAATTAAAGTAAATAATTTGTAAATATTTTTAAATATATTAGAAATCGATATAATGAATCATGAATAATTTCTCGTATGTCAATTTAAAAAGAATTCTAGACGTGGATATGAAATAATGATCGATTTGGAATGATTCCACTATTCTTTCTTCTATTCGCTTAAAAATCGACACAAACTTTGCAGACAATCCACTACAATATCTCGCTACATTTTATTCAAAAAACTATAAGAAACTGCAGCACAAGATTATCGTAAAATCTTACTTCAAACTCTGCTACGAGTTTCACCTTACAAGGGAAATCCAACCCCAATCTAACCTCCTTTGTTCCATACTTGTTATCTTCGTGCCTTCAACGATGTTTACTATAAATCGATTACAAGGTAAGAAATTCCACGACCATAGAACCGACCCAAGATACCCATCAACGTCAACGAAGAAATCTGGCAACCTACCATCCCCCAGCATCCCCCAGTCTCCACAACTCGCGATTCAACCTCGATATAACGTAAAACCAAAATCCAATCCAAGCAGAAGTTACTTCCAACAAAATCGTTGGATCAAGTCCGTTTACGCGAAACACGCCGCCTTCCCTTTTTACATAATCAGAAAATAAGATTCATCGTTCGCTCGGGGCAGCGCCCATTTCCCCCCCTCCCATTCCTGCAAATCCCTTCCTTTCTCACCGCGTTTCCCTTTATTGAATTGATTGCAGCCAGGTTAAGGAATAAAATTAGCCATAGCGTGTCGTGATTAAAGTTGCCCTGGTAAATCAACGAACGTCTCCCCGAAAGGGGAACAGGAACCTAACTCCCCTTCCGCGAATAGTATCGGAGGTACCGCGGGATTGTTTCACAGGGAGTGGAGCGTTGCAAATATAGGAAACTTCGGATGCATCGATGTCGTCTGTAATTTACGTGCAATGCGAAAACTTCTGCACAGCCACCGTTATTTCCACCCTTCCTTACCGGTGCCTCCAGCCACCCTCTATCTCTTCATTTCTCTCTCTGTCTCTGTCTCTTTTTCTCCTTCTCTCTTTCTCTCCATTCCCCTGTTTCATCGTTGCTCAGTTCCACAGGGAGAGAAAGAAAGACGTATACGCTGGCTGCACACATAGTGGAGAGAACAGAGGGGAACAGAGACGATGACGTGTCTCTATATTAAGATCTTGAAAATGTGATTGCTTAAGTTCACCGTCCTTCTTCCTTTCTCTCATCCCTCTTTTCTTCGTTTTCCTAGATTTTCTCCTCTGTTATCGGTGATACAGTCGACCAACGAGAAACGGTTAACCGTGAAGCGGTTTAAGTCTCTTTCTCGTCTCTCTCCCACCGATTCTCGGTGATCGTTACCCGTATCCAGAGATGTCCTCTTAATGAAATGAAGCCTGTAATGAAAGGGGCGTAAGGCAGCGTGAATAAGCGCGTCTCCTCGTGCCTCTCCCCTCTTCTCTCCATCGCGAAAGAATATTCGCGGTAATTGCGTTCCGGAAACGACGCGAGACCACCGCGATTCAACCGATCCCACGGTTATTTAAAATGCCGCTTTTTAAAGGTGACTCGTGTAATTACTGGAACGCGTTTCAACCCCCTTGTTTCATACCGATTTAGAAGGCTGCTGACTGTGACGTCGAGGGCGTTCCATGTGAAAACTTTCCTCGAAACCTTTCGCCTCGTGATTAATACAGGCTTTTTGGTATCGACGAATGTTTACTGATAAAGCTTCCTGGAAATCTTGGCGGTAATCTTGAACGATAGTTTGTTAAGTTGGTAATTGTGAGATTTAATTAAGCCTTTGTGATTTCAATTTGACCTCGATGTTTGATGGAGAAACGATTAGTAATCGTCATTTAATATGATTTATATATATATTTTAATCTGTAATTTTTGTGGTCTTTAAACATTCTTTTTTATTTTTATTGTAAGTAAATAATTGAATTTAAATATCTAATTAATCTTTAAATATATATATCAATCTTTCGTATAAATAAATATAAAATAAATTGGACGAAATAGGTTAATAAATTAAAATCGACGTCAGGAATTAATAAATATTGAAACTTTTTTTAAATTTTCTATTTGGATTTTTTTTAATTTTTACGTAATTCTATCTCTTGATTTATATCTTTTCCTTCTGTAATAGCACATATCAAATATTTGTGTTTAGAAATTTGTAATCATGATTGATTATTATAGTACTAATATTCATTATGTATATTATACAGATGCTGTACAATTTTAGTTTAAAGAGCTTAATATGATAAACTGTAGTTAACAGTAAGGAAGAATTCATAATTTAATAATTAAGAGTTTAATAAGATAAGATCAACTTTGATGTTTTCGATGAAAAACTTTTTTCTCTGCTTTAAAAATCTATGCCTTAACCCTGAATCTTTGAAGGTTAACTTTATTCTAACAAAAAATTGAAAAAGTAATAACTTTTATCTATATCATTCTATTAAAAAAATAATTTTATTGTTATTCTCTATTTTAAAAATAAATTTATAAACACAAGGCAAATAAATATAGATAAAATACATATTACAGAAGGAATTACGAAATTAAACTTTTTTAATTATCACATATTTCCAAAGATTTATGCAAAAAATTTTTAAAATACGTTTCCAAGAAATATTTAACGTAATTAATATTCATATATCATTCGTTATCCACGTTATTAAAACATTTTTTAATCTTTAACGTAAATTTAATTATCGTGATATACAAAATTTACCTAATAATATCAACTCGTGTTACAATTCAGAAAGATCGAAGCGAAAGATTAAGAGAAACGCTATTTGTCCTACTTCTTGGGGCAGCATCGTCGACTGTTAACTATAAATCATAGGATTTTTGCCCGTCCCTAGACCTTAGGATTATTCGAACGATCTTGTGTCAATGTTTAAGATTTACCCTGGCTAGGTGTTTACAGAGTCCAAGGAATCTAGTCCCGTTGATAGGAGAGCAAACCAAGTTCCCAGACTTCGAGTGTTTCTTCAAATTCGCCTGTGATCGTGTTCCCGCGCTTTATGCAGGCAAAGTTTGCCGTCACGAAGAACGTTATAAATTTTCGAGCAGCCATTACTACCTTCACGCGCCAGCGACGCGTCGAAATATCGGCCATTTTTCCAAGATTGCGGGCCCGTTCTCCGTTCCTACCAGATCTTACCCCATGAATATTAATCCATAAATAGTTCACTTTGTTTTTTCTCGTTTTAAATATTTTAAAGATACTGTTTTCTCCTAGTTTATTTCTAGATTATATTTTTAAGCAGAATTGCGCTTTTGTTTTGCTATTATATTATACGTAGATCGATCCAAGACTTTCATAAACTACTTTCACGATGAATTGTATTATTATTAATAAATGTTTATATTTTCAATACAAAAATTTATTTATACGTGTTCGTATTAAATCGTTTATGCAATTTTGTATAATACTAGTAATTACAACAAAGATATAAATACTTTCTGTCTTTTAATTATAAATATTTATAGAAGAAGAATTTCAAATTCCCTCTTTCTATTAGCTAATTTCAAGTTACGAAATTTTATCACATTTATTTCAAAACGTGCATATAATTTTTTATTACGAAATTTCCATTTAGAGATTACGATCGATACTACCATTATACAAATATCTTCGCACGATCCTTTAATGGATATTATAACAGCTTATAGGTTAAGTATCTTACTGACTTATAGACGATATATCCAAAGCATATATCCAAATATATGTCGTTCCACGTTTATAGGATATCTTTTAGCTAGCGTATCGCGTGGAAGAGTATCGATGGATCAATGGGACATCGGCACGATTTAATTACTCCGGCGTTGAGCACACGATCGATGTTCTCTTTGCATCAACGAGATATCCACGCGTTTCGAGAATTTCGCATGGTTGAGTCCATAATTCAGCTCAGTTGTCTCATTATCCACGCTTTGTGGCGCGGATTGCTTGCATTTTTCAGATCGTCCATTAATTTCAACGCTGCACAGCCGCATTTTAAAAAACGTCTCTCCCAAATTACCCAAAACCCTCCGAGATACTTTGTAAATAAACTGACCGTTAATTTCAACTCTATAATTGATTCGAACCTCAATAATTATTCGCATTCGCCGTTTCCATGCGAATTATCGATTAGAAACGGATAATGACGTTCTAAACCCTCCCTTAAAATAACCAGTTACTTTTTGCTCGTCATTGTTTCAAATTTATGGCTTTACATATACGTGCACGGATGTATCGAAAGTTTGAATTTCAAGCCTCGATAATTACATCCATAACCTATAGGTCTTGCCCTTAAACCAACCCCCGGCTGTAATTGTTCGTGGTATCTATACCACGTATGGAGGCCAATGACACGCGAAGAAATAAGGATCTATATCTATATCAGGTATGCAGGGCAATGTATGAAGAAACGAGAATTCATACCAAGTGTAGGGGTTGTTATTCTAGGATTAAAGATCGTTCACGACCGAACGATCTTCAAACACGATCAGCATAGTTGTTATTCGGAATATTCGCGTTAATATCGACTATGTACAAATAAATGATGAGATATTACGCTGATATTACACTATTCTCAATCCTTTCTATATATTCGTAATTAGATTCAACGTTTTATTTTATTCGAATCTTTTTAATTTTTGCAAACCTCTGATTATGTGAGATATATTCCTTTGTAAGAAGAAATCTTGAAAGATACTTTGAAAAGTAAAGTACAAAGAATTATACATATACTATTTTAATAATTTATATTCCCCATTTCAATGATTGCAACTTGTACTCTTTTAATAGAAAAAATTTAAATACACAGTATAAAATATTTAAAGATATTCCAACGGAAAGAGAATTTATTTTAGTTTAACTCTGTATACCTTGCAATATCTCCACTTACTTTCAGTTTAATTTATTTTACTATTACACCGAGACTGATTGAAGTGATTAAAAGATCGACATATTTATAGCATTCGGAAGTTATTTATCTCTGAGGTAATTAATGACCAACAAGGGTTAAATGTTCTAAAGTTAGATAGTGATAAATTTAATGCTATATATATATGATTACCTGCATATTTAGTATTTAATTTAGAAAATCAAAGCTAAAGTTCTTGGTATTTTTGGTCAAGGATTCTATACATGTATAAAATCTATCTATCGATTTCTCTGATTTTAATACAAACGTACCATCCTCGTCTTAGAATATTTATTTGTTAAAAAATTTGGAAAATTAACCGTTAAAAAATGTATGTGATTCTTATACAAAGTATTGCTATCACTTTCGTTAGATTAAATATATTTTTATTATCATTTTGAGACAATTTTGATAAAAACACGTAAAAAAAAGAGATACAAAAGTATCTTGAGAAAATTATTTACACGGAATATAATTGAACGGAAGAAATACATTGTCGATAACAATAACGAACGTATCGCTTCTAAATCAAATAAGTTTGAAACGAAATATCATTTAGATCACTCGAAGGGTAAAAATAAGTGTATATCATAAGTTTGAGCGGAGAGGCCGCGATTATTTCGAGCAGAAAAATTGGAGCGTAAGATCGATGATCACCGAGCAAACGAAAACATTATTCGATACTTAAAAACTTCCCTCGAATCTGATAGAATGACTTTTCAGAAACAGACACGGCCCCCTCCCCCTACTTCTAACTTTCGAAGATGCAACAATTCCAATTCAGAAGGATCAATCTCCGGTAGGGAACATTCGTGCCGGAAGTCGAGGAACTGTAATATCGTTATAGACTCTTTCTCCCTCTCTCTCTCTTTTTCTCCCCCCGTTACGAAGCGAGAGAAGTCGAGAAAAGGTGAAAAGGAAAAATAAAAATAAAAAAGAAAAGGAAAAAAAAGGAGAAAAAGAATGGAAAAAGGGAGAAGAGAAAGCCTCGTTATCTCGATGTTGCTCGCGAAAACGCTTTAAGCTACACGATCCTTCAACCGTGTAACGTCGCTTTTACGTTTCAATCGTGCTCGATAAATTCGCAGAGGGAGAGGGATCCGTGTTCGACACGCGAACCAGCCATTTTCGCGAGAACGACGGAGGAACGACGGTCCAAACATATTTCTCCTTAATTTTCGTTCGTTTTCCACGCCTTTGAGTGTCCCCGCTCTCTTTGTCCAACCCCCTCTCTCCATCCTACCTCGTTATCAGTGGCCGAGGTATACAAACCAAGCGACCAAAGTCTTTTCCCTCTGATCAAAGAAACGAGGTGTAGAATGCAAGAGGTCGCGTTACATCGAGTATTAAGGGAAACAAGTCCCGCGAAACGCGAGGTCCTTTGAACCTCGAAATGAGAGCACGACCTCTCTCTCTCTCTCTCTCTTTCCCTCTTGGTCGTGATAAAGTCTGAAGAAGAAAGAAAGAAAGAAGTAGGTGGGTGCAGTTTACGCCTTGATTAACGCCCTGTGATCAAAGCGTGATCAACAGCGGGTAAAGAAGAAGAAGAAGAAATCAGAAAGAAAAGTGGACCAAGCGATGGGACTTTACTTGCCTCGACCTGTCTCTCTCTCTCTCTCTCTGTGTCTTTATACATGTATTTACACAGGAAGAAACGAGAGGAACCATTCCTCTGGTATTGAAGACAGAAACAGGCGATGAAGCGGGCTCGTGATTTTCCTCGTGGAACGTGTATAGCAGAGCTGCATGGTCGAGGGAATTTTGGGGCGGTTTTGATGGAGTAGGTTGGAGTGCTCGCTACGCTGCTCGAGCGTTGGTAATTTTTTGTTAAAGCTACTGGCTTACTGAGTGTTCGGGAAATATGTTCATTTTAGAATAAATACATATATCGGTCGTGTTGGATATTGTACACCGTATAAGAGGAAAAGTAGTTCGTTTCTGAAGAGGTGGTGGCGATAGTTTGAGGGCCGGATAGTGGGATGATATTTTTCTTCAAGAATACTCTCTTTTGAAGATATTTTAAATCGGTTGTGAATATTGAACACGTGTCTTCTTCCCTCGTTCTTGTATTTCATCGCGTGGAAGGAATGTACAAGTCACATAATACTTTTTTTTTAGTTCAAGAATTATATCATTAATTATATCAATAATAATTAGAATATTTTGAATTCGTAAAAAGATCTGTCTTTAGTTGATTGTTATTCATAACTTCTTTTTCATTTTTGATATTGATTTTTTTTCAACCTAAATTTCTTACAACACGGTCTTTTTTAAAATTGTAGTATTTAAATTTAACGATGTAAATGTAAGTTGGTTACTGAGTTAGTAGTTGCACCCATGACAACCATCAATATCCAACTGTATTAAAATTAACCGAAAGTTATATATTAAATAAGCTGTTATTCACGAAGTTATAAATAATTTTATCGTTATACTATACGTATGATACGAAGTAAACATAAACATACCGAAAAGCATTTTCACTGAGATAAACGGAGGTTATCTCAAAGCAAGCGTCAGTCATGAGTCAATTTGTTTGCAAACTAATTTATAAAATTCATAGTGAACTTCATTAGTTCACATATTGAATACACAAAAAATGATTGCTATTGGACACGTGTTAACCATGACTATGAAAATATTAATAGTACAATTTTGTACATACATATTACAATGTATTGAACTGCAAAATAGTAGCACTGTAATATTATAAATAAGATGCATTCCATTATCAAGTGAGTAAAATACAATCCACAATTCAATCGAAAGCCTTGAAATAGATGTGATATAAATCACGCAATTATTGATTTTCTAAAATTTATAAAAGAAAAAAAAAATAACATTTTCTAACCAACCTAAAATCCTTCAAAATAATAAAGAGATAATTTCAGGCTCAACCAATTAAAATGAGACGTATCGAATTCAAATGAAATTTTACAAGTCAATAGACTCCGAATGATTGCATCAAATTTTGTCAAATCGTCCATTCCATATGCGAAAATTTCTTATTTAAATTCGGCGAGCAACTTGGGTAAAGATAACAGTAAGAAAGTACGCAAGGAGATCGATTAAAATGGACCATCCTGTACAACTGTCGCAATGCGTAGAAAAGATGTACATACATTATAGAATATCCCCTGGAACACGCGATAAAATCTAAAATTGCGGAGAGAAGGAAAGAGATCAGGTATTAGAAGAAAGATTAATCGTGAACGAAGGGGGGGAGGTGAAAATTTGCTCTGAAAAATCTCTTGGATTTCAGCGGAAATCGACTTGGAACAATACAGGGGAGCGCGAGAGAGGGAGAGGCCGCGGCTCGCCATGTTCCGTCAACCCTTAGATTTAGTGACTGTAAGTGCTGATGTAGAAGTGTCACCCTCTCTAGCTCTCTCTCTCAATGGCTTACCCGACGTATCCCCCTAAAAAATGACCCAGAGAGCGGCGACCGATGAGATTTAAAAGCTACAAAAACCCTAGGTGGTTCAACTCCGCCCACGCGAAATTTATTTTGACTCTTTACTGCTCACACTCCACGTAACACATGTACTGCAACGGCAATTCAAGGGGATTTCTTTAATAAAAAAGCAATCTCTACCATGTACGCTGGAATTTTTTCCCTTTATTAAACGCCCTCTCCTTCTGTGTTATCAATTTACATGCCCCTCCCTCCACTCTTGACTGCAATGAAAAACAGTGGTAAGATAAATAACTGTAGATTACGGTAACGCAACGGTAACGTCGTTACTAAAAAGCTCGGGAAGAAGCCAGGAGGAATTCCATGTTCCACTCCTGTGTTCTTTCATTACACGGGATAGAAGTTCTCCCGGGTACCCATTATACCCCTGTAAGGGAATCTTTTCACCGACGGGACATCGGTATCGATTTCCCAGATACGAACAATCAGTATAATTGCATTTGGGGTTACTTCTAGACTCCTGACTGGGACCCACTGGCAAACATTAAGCATCGTACGGATTGGTCACTTGACCCATGCGGGGACTCCCTTTGAGACACGTTTAAGATTCGGGTATGATCTGTGAATCATTATTTATGGGGTATTTAGTATTGGTTAAGGGATATTTAATATTGGAGGATTTATTTGAAATCTCGATTTTTTTCAAGGACACGATGAAACGAGACGATTTAATAATACGTTCGAAATTTCTCTCGTTATTAACAGATGGAAGTATCATCGTCTCAATGATATTTTAGGTAATACTACTGCTTCGAGTTAAGTTACTTGAATTCAAGTGGTTTCCTTCTCGTGCAAGAGGAATTTCAACTGCTTGAATTCATATATAACTTGACTAAACAAGGGTTGTGAATATCTTTTGCATAGTAATTTAATAATTAATAATAATTTAATTTAGCGAATTGAGTTGATTAATGAAGCGACAAGTTACAAAATATGTAATTTTACGTTAAATTAATCGTGATTACGTATAATTCCATCATTTTTAACGTTATAAAACTTGCAATTTGTAAAATTTCATGGGAAATATTCAATTTTGCAAGAGGAAATTTGAAAAAAGGAATATTTAAAATGACATGAAAGAAAATACTGTTTGACTAGAATGAATTATTAAAACATTTTAAGAATCGAGCAATATATAAAATTAACGACAAAATTGAAAAAGAAAATGGATTTTTTCCTATTAATCGTATCCATCACTCAAAAGATACAAAATTATTAAATTATCACGTGAGGATATCGATATCAAGGGACGATTTAAAAATAGATCTCGCATTGATTTAAAAAACGAAATAACAGATTCGAATATTCGATATATTTCAAAGTATTTCGAAGCCAAGTATTTCTTGCTCAATAAAAGCGATAATAAAAAGGATATTTCAATCAAAATAAAAAAGAAAAAAAGAAAAAAACCGAGATTCACACCATTAGAAGAGTCACTTGAATTCAAGTAACTCCTTTAATTCCAACGTACCTTCTCTCCAACAATTTATTACAGTCAAACAACGATGGATACTTTGTCAACCAATTTCCATCTCTCGGCATACATACTTATACAGGCTACAGAATCATCCTCGTGTAACGGCATTGTGGGAGGACAGAGAGGACAGGATCAAGAGTTTCCGAGTAACTGCGAGAGGGAATAGAGCCACTTCACCGTGAGATGTTAACCGAGACTCAAACCGGATCCGCATGACGCGTAGGAATCCCAAGGATCCGCAAACATCGAATACGCGGTTTCGTGTATCGCCCTCGAGAGTCGGTCATTGATCAGCGTCATGGAGGGAGGGAGGGGAGGTAAATCTTGATTTTAGATGCGTCACGGTACGCATGGCCAACTGGGATAGAAGAGAGAGAGAACGGTTCGATACAGTTCTCGGTCATTAAAGTGCCATTAGCCTGGGCTACTTGTCCATCACGGAAATTAATGTTATAAATCCACCACTTTGAAAACGATGCCAGCCAATGCCTTTTTCTCTCTCTCTTCCTCTTTCTCTTTCTCTCTCTTCTTTCACCCTCCCCTGTTTCTGTCATTGCGATATCGCGCTCGGCCATCTCTCCGGTTTCCAGGTTCATTGTGGAGCACCGGAAGTTTCTTGCGGGATTTTCGAGTGGCCGTAATTAAGCTGCGAATCTCGAGGAACGAATTTCGCTCTCTATCTTTGGTTTTCTATAAAATAAATTCCATGCAACGATGGTGTTATAATTAGTTTCGCAGTGAGATCCGTTTTAGGTTGAGTGGGTTTACGTACTTGTTCTGATGTGTTCGCGTTGAAACGAAGGGGGGATGTTTGAGAATCGTCGTGGATCGAAGGAAAATATCGATCATCGTCGTGTATCGACATTTAAACGAATTAGGGCACTCAGAATGTTTTATTCGTGTATCGACGACTAGAAGACCTAGATTAGAAAGACTAGGGAAAGGTTGATAATGAAGATTATTCTCATCAATTGCTGCTTCTTTTCCAGGAATTTTTTTTAATAAAATATTCACGAAACACTCTTCTACTTCCTCAGTAATTCCTGAAAAAAATATATTGTTAGATTGGTGTTAAAATGCGATTAAAATTGGATAAAAATTGTTCTTGTTTAGGACTTTTTAATTATTATACTATCAAATCTACATTTATTTAATTCAGTTTTTCTTCATTTTGTTAATGTAATTTTAATGATTTTGTACGAGCTATATAACAAACGACAATACTATCGTACTCTTGTCGTTTCTTTTCTTCCATTTCTTACACAATAAAAATTTTTCTAGCTTTCTATTTTTATCGTTACATGTTTTGAATTTTTCTTTAGGTTATATTTCTCTTTTTTAAATATTTCTTTTCTTTTGCAGTTTCTTTCAATTTTTTTTTTTTTACATTTTCTATTATATATGCTTTAAATATTTTTCCCATGATTTTATTTGGATCTGGTTTTCAGCTACAATGGATAAAACTAACCAGGCCATTACGAACTCCTTCACTTTCACTTCTTATTACTTTCCTCCGTTTTCTCCGAATTTTCTCGCGCATTTAGCGAGCTCTCCTCTCTCACGTTTGCTTTTTTTATTCCATTCCTTTTCTTTCTCCCCTTTTAATTTTTTAAGGACCTGACGCTTTGTTCTGGCTTTCATTTAGTCAATCTTCACAATTTATTTCGTAAAGAGTTACGCCAAGTTTGCACACAGATTGTTATTTATTATATTAAATACACATTAAAGAAAATATTATAGGATTAAATTTTCAACTTATCTAATGATTATCTATTCTATTTTATTTTAATTCGTTATACATTCATATATATCTTTCCCTCCATTTTAAATGAATGCATTTTATCTATCTCAAACTATTTCAATAAACTTCAAGATTATTTATTAATGTTGTTGTTTATATCAATATCCAATAAGTTTTCAAACAAATCCTTACATATTTCTTTTATAATTTCATATATTCAAAAATTTTCCATTCTGTCTAAAAAAAATATTAAAACAGAAACAAACCAAAAACAAAAAAGGATCCAATCCTCTTATTTACATATAAATTACATATTAACAATTGTAATAAACTGAAATGAAACGATTATCATCGTTATCCAATATCAAATGAAATATTAATTCCAAAAAAGTATCACGTCCAAGCATATTTCCCTAATTACGCACCTATTTCAAACTTCATTTGTATTTCCTTATATCCAATATCAACCACTTCACCCCTTCATTCAACGATACACAAAACCTTTTCAACATCTGATTATATAACCTGAAAAAACGAAAAGAAGCGCACAACGCAAAACACGAAGCAACGATACTCGTATAACATCTACTGTCGCAGAATCACAATTCCTTCTCATAAATTCCGCCTCCACACACACAAATTCGCGCACGACAGAGTGTCGGCATCGTCATCGTATCTACCATACGATACATAACGTTTTCCCATTCTTCGAATCGGATCCGCAATAGGAAACATTCCCATCTAGATTTCGAAGGCAACGCTTGCGAATTCCTGTTCCTCCTCCTTCTCCTGTTGTCGAAGGAATTTCGACGTGTCGGCACGCGCGCGGATGGCCACCATCTTGGAAAAATAAGCCTAACAACAGTCCAAGGCTGCACGTCTTGCCTAACGCGAAATCGATATCGGTGGAAACACGGCCACGCGGCTCCTCCTCGGACACTTTTTATCGCCCTGCTTGCTCCGATTTGTCTGCACCCCCCCGATAACGAGGATGTAAGCGGCGAGACCGTACCCTTCAGCGTCATTCGCTGAAAAATCCACCACCGGAGAGAGGATCGTCCGTCGTCCATCTCCGGTTTTTCCTTATCGTACCCGACGTCGCTTACAAGAGGATCAAGGATCATCTTGGAATGGTTGAACATCGGATGTCTGGTTTTTTTTTTAACGATCCGTGAGGAATCGAGGATCTTCGAGTAGATTTATTTTTTATATCTATATAAATATTGACGTATTAAAAGATATATTTGAATGTACAAGATAAGATATTTTTGAAGAGTGGATTTTAGAGATTGCAAAATAAATGTGAAAAGTGATGTACAAAAAATTTTTTATTAAATTATGAATAATTTGAGAGGGAGAAGAGATATTGAGTTAAATAGATAATTTTAAAAGTCCTGTTATAAATGAATCAGTCATTTTATTTCTATAAGATCCTCAATTAAGATTGCAGAAACATGCTGAGAAATTGGATGAATGGAGATCTGAAAGTTTGAAAAGATTTTGATATTTGAAGATAGAAAGAATTAAAAGAAGTTAGTTTAAATTAGTTGAAGATAAAATTTGAGAATCGAATGAATGAAAGTTTGAAAAGGTAATGATAAAAGTAGATTTATTTCTTCTGGAGAATTGGAAACGTTTAAAAATTTAAAAATGGAAAAATATTAAAAGATATAAATATTAAAGAGATAAAGAATATTAAATTTTAATTAATCATAAAAAAATTTAGAAATATTTGAATAAATAAAAATATAAAAGACTGGATATTTTTAATAAAATTCTTAAAACGAGAGAATTAGAACCTCAATAATTGCAGACAAATAACAATTTAATATACAAAATGCATTAATAGAAATTGATTAATAGAAATTAATACAATTTTGAATTAGTAGTGATGAAAAAAATAGAAAATTTTAATGCTGAAGTTCAATAAAATCTCAGGATGGAAAGTTTACGAAATGGAAGAATCATATTCTTATTAATCACAAAAGAGAAAATAGAAATTGATAAAAATGTGAAGAATCGAATTGCTTAGCAAAATAAAAAAATTCAGTGAAAAGAATTGAGTTTGAACGAAGAAAATGTAGAGCATTTAATAGATGAAGATTTCAAAGGCTGGGAATGTTTGATAAAATTCGAAGGAAGCAAGAATTAAGGGGTAGAGACGTTACGGAATGAGAATGTTCAGTTTGAGTTAGTCGAAGAGGAAATTTGGAGAAATGAAATGGATGAAAATTTGAGAAGCTGGGGCTTCTAATACCAAAGGCGAGCAAAATTTAGAAATGGAAACATAGTGGAATGGAAGGATTGGAATTTTATTAAACATGAAGAAAATTGGAAAATCGAATGGATTCACATTTAAAAGATGAGGACATAATATAGTATACAATTCAAAGATAAAAAATATAAGATGAAGATAAAGGGGATATAAGAAAATTAAAAAAAAAAGAAGTTATATCTTTAGAGAAAATGATATAACTATATATATAATGAATATATTATTAGAGAAAATTAAATTCTTTTTTTTTTTTTTAATAAGTATTTATTACAATATTTTAAATATAGATATCAATAATATTTCGATTAATCTTGAAATATTTCTAGAGAAATGGAATAAAGGAATATCTATATAGGAAAAAGAAATGAGAATTCAAAAAAATATTCGATTTTTAATTTCTGTATTGTTTCCTGCTAAACAATCAATCAGATAATAACACAATTACGTTCGAATTATCTTGTGCTATATTTTTATTAAATCTGTACCCTTTGTAATACCTCGAATGACAGTACAATGGAATCGATATACATCTATTTCGGTTTCGATGTTTTCTCTTTGTTACCAACGAACTCTGTAACATTTCCCGGACGAAATTAAGGCTGTGTCGCAATATCGATTGGTTTACAATTGGCGCAACGTGTCCGCAAGATATACGAGGAATTATCTTTCTAACTGCTTTATCGTTACCTTTAAATTCGAGAAAAAAAATATATATATATCGCATTATAAATATCTTAAAGTTCTTTTCCAATTAAAAATAAAATTAATAACGTAAAAATCATAATTCCATTATTATTTTTGTTACGTTAAGAAATTTAAAATGAAGTATCTACGATTTGTATGCATACACAGACTTATATAATTGAGGTGAGGGGGAGACACTGTATGACATCAGAGCTTCCATTTCTCAAATTCTATCAGCGACAGCAAGAATCACCTGTCGCGTAATACAAGAACTCTTCTGCATTTCCATATGTACGTCCCGTAGAGAAATAGCACAGGCGTGTTTTAGGTACGTTCCACTTGCTCTACGAAAGAATATTAAATAATCTCAACGTTGATTTTCAATAGAAGATTATATTTAACAATAAAAAGCTTAGAAGAAAAGAATTGTATGTGTTTCAAACTATTCGAATTTAATCAGATATTCGATCTATATTCTTTATTGTTTAATTAAATTATAAATATAAATATTATATAAATAAATATTTTAGATATTGAAAAAGAAAAGAGAGATATACAGTTAGATCGATTAAAACAAAATTCAATCAAATAATTAAATTTAAATTAATCGTAGAATAATAAACAATTGCAATAAATAATGTAATAATTGAAAAAAATAAAAAAAAATGAAAAATGGAATGGAATTTAATAATAAAACTAAATTAAATAATATTTATACACGTTCAATGAAAAAGACAGCCGAAAAGATAATTAAATCAAATCAAATGATATAATAAATAGGAAGAGATTCTTATCATTATGAATTTCAATCCGTCAATTGATAACCAATAAATGACACCAAGTCTTCTTTTATCTTGATGCAATTAGCACTTGTCGATTGGAAACTGTATCTATCTGATTGGTGTTTCTCCGATTCGATCAAATTTAAAGGTATTGTTATGTAATCTCGATTGATCCATAATGGTTTTTCACGAAGTTTAAATTTCCTTCTGCAGTATTTCATGCAATCCACCCATTGTCTCACTGAATTGTCTCGAATGGAGAATTAAATAGCATCTGACTTAAGATTTATCGTTATTCATCCAGGTGAATCCATTTCTCTCTCTTCGATTCGATTTCATTCCTCATCTCCATCTCTTTGCCCGATCTATAAGCATTGAAAAAATATTACCGTCTCTTATTTTTTACTATTAATATATTTATAATTAATAAACAAAATTAACATCAATATTTTCGATTTATTATTAAATTCCTGTCGATAAAATATTTGAAATATATAAATCGATAAGAAAAAACTGATGATAACTGAATCCAGTATTTATTTGAAAATCTTTTGAAGGAAGGAAAATGATAAATTTTTTAATTTTACGTTAATCATAAGTATAAAGGAAAAGATATATCATTTTCGAATCGATTTTACTTCTCCATCTATAACAATCGAAGAAATATTATTTCTCACTATTAATATTTATAACTATATGGAATTAAATAATATCTGATTTCAAGATTTATCCTTATTTTCCCAGGTGTATTCTCATTTTTCCTCTCCTCGAATCGATTTCATCCTTCACCTCTTCATCCTGTCCAATCCATAAAAATCGAAGGAATATTATCGTTTGTTATTTGTTATTATTCCACAAAGACGAATCGAAGTTGGTCGGAAAGTTTGCCAGGTGGTACAATGTCCCAACGTGCTCGAAGCAAAAACCTTTTGATAAACGCGGTTCCGCGAACTTCTTGCCTCCAAAATAACCCTTATCAGTTCCGTCATGAATCATACATCACGTACCGCAATACGAGTATAGTACTTTAAGCCACACAGAGCTCAAATTATTCTCGTCCCTGTGTACATCTGTGTCGGACAGATTAAATAAACATCGGCGTAAATCATCGTAATTGTTACATGTATAATTTCGAGAGGATTTCTCGAGCGGTGTCCCATTAATATTAAAAGTATCACGATATTTGATCGTTTCGATGAAACGACAATGCATCGATCCGTTTCTGCGAATAAATCGGCAGATAAGCCTCGCATTAAGGCTTTGTTTAGACGTGGATCGATTAATATCACGGGCATCCTTTGTATCGGGACAAAGGAAATTTTCGAGGGAGGATGAAATATAAAATTAAGCAGGGAAATTTTTGATTAATAAATTTTATAAAATTTAATATCGCGCGTGTAACAATTTAGAACGAAGTTGGGAATGAATATTATTTCTTTCATCTTTTGAAATTAAATTTTTCTTTTTTCTTTTTTTTCTTTTCTTTTCCACTTAATAATGAACCACGTCCGATTTCCATTGTTCGGAATTATTGTACTTGTCTGTATGTAGGGGGGATGTTATTTATCGCATCGTTGACCGTGCGCAAAATGATAAAATCGATAACAGACCGTTTTCTATTTATTATTTACAAACGGAATGACGATCATTAATTTATAATAATCACAGTTTGTAATGACGGGCGTGGAGGGGTGTGATGAAAGCAACGTTAACAAAATGAGAAAGCACAAAGAGGGTTGGAAACGCATTACAAAAGGTACAAAGGGCAGAAGAATATGCAAATAAAATTATACAGCTGCTCGAGTGAATTTCAAATAAATTGTAAATCAACTTTCATTATTGGATAAACTGTTGCCTCCGATTTTACATAGAAAATATCGATTTTCGAGGATTGATACTTCGTAATTAGGATTTCTTTGACTTAGCGAAGTCTTTTTATTTAATTGTTGCAAGTTTAAAGAATTTATTACGTTAAGAATTAACAGAATTTACACCTATAAATATTCTCTTTCAAATGTAAAATTACAATCTCTCGATAGAAGAAAAATTTTTTTAAAGCTATTCGATTAATTTTAAGATTTTAGAGGAACATATTTTTTAAAAAAGTTCAAAATTCTTTAAAATCTTTTGAAATTTCAAATTCCTTTCAGATCTGTATGAATATAGGGTTTCACTGAAAAATATTATTATCAAGAATATTCCTATTCCTATCATATTAAAAAAAGAAAAAGAATTTAATTTAATTGGTAGAATCGCTTCGTATAACTGATCCTTACAATTTTTACAAAAATCTAATTTAAATTTCAAAACTTTTAAGCTGTTATTATCGCAAAAATTAGCTTACGAAATTTTTTATCGTGCACAGAATGTTATGTATGTATTAAATTTAAAAAAAAAAGAGATTTGTTAGATCTTTAATCAACCATCACAGCAAATCTTTAAAATCTCTCGAAAGTCCAAGTTCAATTGGCAAAAGGCAATGAACGAAACAAGGTTCAAACCTTGCCATATCTCACCCCTTCGACTTTTCCACATGCAACATGGAAGAACACCCTTATGATGGAACGTTTCGTTGCTTAAGCAACGCCGCTCCTGGCAAAGGCAGAATTATTTACGAGCGGGAGGAGCCGGTTCGAAATCGAAACGGTCTCGTTTACCGCATGTGCGCCGTTCAAATTGCCGCCATCAATAGCCACCCAGCACGATCCAATGGCTCCAAGAAGAAATACCACCCCCCTGCACACCTTCCCTTGTAAATAAAACGCGTCAATCGAATCCCTGGTAACCGGTTTTTCTCGTTGATAATAGATTCGAGTTTGCAAGTGGCTCGAATAAGCCTTTATCCGGAATCTCTCCGCCCTCGAAACGATTTGAACGTGTGCGTATCTCGACGTATCTTGATGGAATCGATCATAAAATTCGAGTTGATGCGTGTTACGCAACGCGTTATCAATGAACAGTTGGTGGAACCGGTCGATTCAACCGGATAGAATTAGATTTCGTGCTAGGCCGATTATCAATAGGCTTATTATCTGGATAGATATCGACCGATCCCATGTTCTATGGTGATAAGGGAAGATTATGTGGTATTGATATTTCTTCCAGATGGAATTGTGTATTTTGTTCTTTTGGATTTGATCGAGAACTTCTATAGATTTTGATTATACATTTATAGATTTGAATTGGATATATAGGGTGACTATAATTGTTCTATTGTTTGTATTTTTTTGGAATTTAAAATAAAAATTTTTTTTTACAAATATTATATAAGAATATACACATATAGAATATTAAATGTGTATTAAATCTTATGCATATCTTAAAGACAAAAAGAAAAAAAGGATTCGATATTGGAACAAATTAGTCGTTCAGAATTTGATTTGAAAAATTCATTAAATAAATTCTGCGACAAAATATATCTTATCGAAGAAAAAAATTTGCAATAAAGATAGTCTCATCAAATAAATTGATAATTTGTATCAATCTTTATGAAATTATATTTTCAGAAAAAATTCAATACAGAAAATCAAATTATTTCAATACGAAGAAACATTGAAAGAATATTTTAATAACAGGAATGAAAAATTTTACAGCTATGGAATAATTAACTCGTGAAGCTTTCTGAAAAAAGTACCTGTATGATAGAATAGCGAATTGAGTAAATTGCCTTTGAAGCTTTTCAGCTCTTCCATTATAAAATAGAGAAATCATATGATAAAAATTATAATAAATATATATTGTAATTAAATATATGACAGTTAATTAAAAATGATTTCTCAAAAAAAAATTCTTCATTTCTTCTAAAAATTACTCGATTGAAAATAATTCTTATTAAGAAAAATTTCAATGCAAAATGATACCAGATTGAAAGAATTTTTAACAAAATGGAAAATTCTACAAGAACGGAATATATAAATTGCAGTCATGTGACAGTCATAAGTAACATTTTGGATTTTAACATTGCTAGGTAATTAATAACAATTTTGTTCAAAAATAGTAATTCCTTTTTTTTTTTTCTTTAAAGAGGAAAGAACGATAAAATGTAACATTTTTCGTTCTCTTATGTATTTAACTTACTTACGGAGGAAAAATGGTATATCGTGTCTTAATGGTAATGGAACTTTGAATCCTTGACTGTTCATGAGGTGAAGAAAAGAATGATTTATTACATTTTATTTTCTGCTTTAAATAATCGATGATTAATTATGTCTCACATGTAATAAATAATGCGGAGAAAAGTGGAGCAAAGTTTTTATTAAAAATTCAAAATAAATACGATATGAACTTGACAACCTAATGGATACGATAAACTGAAGAAAAATAGCTTTGGAATGTATTGTATCGATTTGTAACATTGTACGTTTCACGTGTATATTTATATAACGACTATATGATTCCGGATTATTGAATCATTCTGTAAACTCGGCCAATGAAATTTACGACAATTTAATTTTACATGAATCGAATACAAGAACAATACAGTTTTATTTAGATGTATAACGATATTCACAAATGCGATCGAGATGGTAATGGTAATAAAATGAATTCTTTCAATCAAGAGATTCACAATCAAAACGATCCTCTTTCAATTTTAATAGCTACGAATCTATTGCATATGTTATAGTTTTTTAATGTAATTCAAGGATTCTTTCTTGATAAATTATCTTTAATTAACTGTTATTTTTTAAATATAATATATAATTATTTTTTGAATAATAATATTAATAATAAGGAGAAAGAAAATTTTAATATTTGAAGTTTTCATAATTAAAACAACTCTAATCTTAATTATAAGATCCATTATTTCTTATGAGATTAGATTGAAATTTATTTAGATTAATAATATACAATTAATATGCATTAGATATTTCGTTAAAGAAAATTTTAATCTATCAAAAAAAAAAAAAAATTGAAGATTCCAGATTAATTTCTTTCTCTCTTGAAAAAAGACAAAAACTGATAACTCTCGTAACCACCGCAATTGCAACAGCTTGTTAAAACAGATACGATTAGCTCGAACGAAGTTCAAGACGTTGGTATTTTTAAGATTTCACGTAAAACACGGGGTGTAATTAATCAAAACCGTTGACGTCGGTTTTCTACGGTATACGGACACACGTGTGTCCCCATTTTCATCGTTTCGAGATTTCGAGCGCCACGGGTTGAAATGAGAATTAATAGCTGCAGAAATAATTCGAATACCGAGATTTAATATCAAATTTATTACCGCACGTTCTACACCCCTCGACGCAAACTTGTCCATGCCACCTTTCGAAAAACAGAGAAAGGAACATATGTAACATGAAAAATCGTTATATCATGATCCTCTTGACATAGCGAGCGGACAATATTCGTTTAATCATTCATTCGCCAAGTATTTTATCCGGTTAACCGACACGCGAAACGAAGCGTGAAATCAATTATAAAGAAATTATATTACCTTCCCCCGATACGTTCATAAGGGAAACGTGATTATCCCCCTTTTCAATCGTTCGAAATCCAAGAAGAAAAAAAACAAAGAAAAGTCGAAGTTGGAAAAAAGGGAGGGAGGAGAGAGGAAGGGAAGAGATTATCGCGAATTCCTCGATACACGGAGGAATAATTGAAATGGCAGCTTACATCCGGTAATTACGGTCGTTCGTTATACCGTTCCTCCATTTTTCCAACGAAAGAAGCTACACACGGTAACGTAGCAACCAATTTCCATTTTCGTTTCAACCGGACGAAACGTTGTTACGAATAGCCGGGTCCGTTTAATTATCGCGTTGTTATCGACCGTAAAGGGAACGGTATAGTTTACGATTTTCCATTTGTAACAAGAGGGAGGGAAAAAAGCTCGATACCCACAGTGCACAGTTTCGTCGAGTGGAATACACCCCGAACTGATCGTGCATCCTTCTCCTCTGTCTCTGTCGGATCGACACACGTGGAAACCGTGGTATATAAGTAGGCTAGAACGAGCACTGGGTCGCGGGTATGATCGAAAAGGTTGGCAAGTAGCGAGCTGAATGTCGAGGCAGCCGAGCATTTTGCTAGCGCAACAGCGACAAGGTCAAGGTTAAAGGTGTCTCCAAGATCCGGCGACGTGACGGGGCTGGTTTAAGGTCGCTCTCACTTGGATCCTCCTCTCTGTGTACGTAGACGGTCGATTTGAGCGTCGTGTGCACTTACTTATCTCTATCTAAGGCAATTTTGGAAGTATTGAATATTTTTGTAGAAAATATTTAGAGAGGGAGTACATGTTCGATCGAACGTATTATTTTTTTATTGGCATAGGATTTAATAATATCGAATTTGGTAGCGAATGATATCAAATTTGTTGATTCAATATTGAATGACGTTAAATTATTATATAAATGATAATTGGTAATATTAAATTTTGCTTTTTAATGATGTATATTGTTAAATTTGTATTATCTTGTATCACTTGTAATTGAAATTGTATAATTTTTGGTTTTAATTTAAACTTATGAAATGATACTTTATTTTATTGTAAATATCTATAATAATTTATTTAGATTGATTTAAGCTAAGCAGAAGAGATAATAAACGACACGAAACTTTTTTCTTCATTGAATAATGATATTTTAATATAGAAGTACGATAGATACATTATTAAAATTTTAATGATTGAGGAATTTTTTTTCTACAAAGCAAATGTATTAATTAATTAAATATCAATTAATTAAATATGATAAAATTTTTAATTGAATATTGGCGCAATTGATGAAATTATTATTAATATATTTATCGTATCATTCGATATATTATACTTTGATATTTAAATTTCGTTCATTAAAGATTTTTTTATATTCAAATATCTAAAAATATCTACTTGTCATGAGATAAAATTAAATATAAATTTATCTCGGTGACCTAGTTTGAAATTTAATCTGCAGCAATATTAAAAAATGAAGATGCGCAACGCGAAACATGGAGAAACAAAGACTGTTCTCTGCTTAATGTAATCGAAAGAAACATTAAAGTGACCCTTTGAATCGTGCAATTCCCTATAGACGTACTGTTTCGTGCCCGATTCTCATTGGGAAGAAACGCGATGCATTTCATTAAATATTCTTGAGAGAATTTCCCCTGCAAAGCATGTCGCAAAAAAAAGTCACAGGAATAAAAACAAAAGCGTGGAAATCTACATATACGTTTCCTCCTTTAAAAATCGAATTTCGATCGGATTCCATAACGTTGGTTTACATAGCTGACCTATATCTATCTATATGCAACTACACGTGGAAACTCTCAACATCCCATAATTGGCTTGTAATCCAATTGCATCGATAAATACAGCATTTCTCGCCTGAATTGCCTAAAATTAATATCAGAGGTAATGTAAAATTTTGTTAATTTTTAGATATATTTGTTTAAATTAAGATACTTTAATTATGATTATTTAAATAATCATGTTTTTTTTTTATATAGTTTTTGATTTTATTCTATTCTTCATATTACAAGATTATTTTACTCGAATGAAATTTAAGTATAAATTTATTTTTCTTATTACTAAAAAAACAGACAATAAAATAATCGAAGTAACCTATTATTCGAAATTGTTATCTTTTATCCGTATTTCAAATAAAATTTGTTCAATTTGTTACAATTAAAGGGACGACAAACAGTGGAAAGTATAACTATTTCGTCATTTCGTATGATTAACAATTTTAAACCACTTAACTCTTCAATCAATATTCCTATCTATACAGAGATTGATATCTGCGGCATTAATTTTGAATTAATACCAAAATGAGGTACAGATCGAACACAGACACACATTCAAACACGGATCAATAATCGTTAATCATCAGTCGCGCGTGATTCCAATCATAAAAACGTGAAACCTCTCGTCAAAATTATCACTCTCGTCCAATATCCAGTTTCAAATCTCATGAATTCGAAGATCAGACGCCGCACTTTAACATCGTCGAGAAACAAATCCGCGCGGAAGGAAGGCAAAGCACG